>NC_079563.1:4555000-4585000 GCF_015846415.1 Triplophysa dalaica | reverse complement strand
ACCCCTGCTGCCTACACCCCCCACCCGGCATATGCAACAGAACTCCAGCAGCCTAAGCTATGCCCAGACAGTGAGCAGAAACTCCACACCGACATCTGCACAAGCTCCAACAGCCGAGCTAAAAGACATCCATCAGATGCTGAACCTGATCTGCTCACACCTACTGTATTAAGACAAAATCCGCAATAAACAAATAAATAACTTATGGATAACAAATCATTTACAATATCATGTTGGAATATTCAAGGCCTGAGGTCATCTGCTTTTGGACTGAAAAGCAAAAAAATAGACTTCAGCTCTGAAACAAAAAACTCAGACATCCTCATCCTACAGGAGACATGGAGTAGAGGAGACGGACCCACTGGTCGCCCTACAAACTACAGAGAATTCATCATTCCATCCGTCAAACTGCCTGGTGTCACCCAGGGAAGAGACTCAGGCGGAATGCTGATCTGGTATAAGTCCGAATACGCCCACTCAATAAAAATGACTAAAACTGGCCAGTTTTACACATGGATAGAAATCAACAAGACCATCACTTCAACAGATAAGAATATCTTCCTGTGTGCAACCTACATCCCTCCAGCAGAGTCACCCTACTTCAATGAGGACAGTTTCACGATCCTGGAAGAGGAGATCAACTACTTTCAGTCACAGGGCAATGTTCTGATCTGCGGTGACCTAAATGCCAGGACAGGTGAAGAATCAGACTCGGTTCACTCCAAGGGAGACAAACACATTCCAGGAGGAGATGTCCTTTCCATACCTACACATACACAAAGACTGAACTACGATAAAACAACAAACAAAAATGGATTAAGACTTCTCCATCTTTGTCGCACACTGGGTCTGTACATGGTCAATGGATGACTACGAGGAGATTCATACGGTAGGTACACCTATAGTTCTAAGCTGGGTAACAGTACGGTAGACTATTTCATCACGGATCTGAATCCTAACTCCCTCAGAGCGTTCACAGTTAGCCCACCATCCCCATTGTCAGATCACAGTAAAATCACTCTCTACCTCAATAGATCCAAACCTAACACAGAGGCATCAAAACAAACTCACCTCCATACCCTAAAACAAACTTTCAGGTGGAAACAAAATTGCGAAGATACATACAAAAGCATAACTCGTGAACCAAAAATTCAAATCCTACTGAATAAATTCCTCGATACCCCATTTCCACACGATAGTGAAGGTGTAAGTTTAGCAGTAGACAGGATTAACCAAATTTTTACAATATCTGCAACCCTATCTGACCTAAAACCCACTAACACAAAACCAAATAAAAAGCCTGTAAATGAGAAATGGTTTGATAAGGAGTGTAAAAACCTTAGAAAAGAAGTAAGAATTCTATCAAATCAGAAACACAGAGATGCTGACAATGTAAACACACGCCAACTCTACCATGAAAAAGTTAAACAATATAAGGACACACTAAGGAAGAAAAAGAAACAAGATACACAAAACCAGTTAAGAGCAATTGAACAATCTCTAGAAACAAATCGCTTCTGGGAACATTGGAACACACTTAACAAACCCCACCATGAAGATCTTCCCATTCAGAACGGAGACGTATGGATAAAGCACTTCTCAAACCTCTTTAGTAAAATAACCAAGAACCATGAACAAACTAACCTACACAACAAACTATGCACTCTGGAGTCAACAATTAAAGATTACCAAAACCCTTTAGACTATCCAATTACACTCGCTGAGCTAGAACAAAATATACCAAAACTTAAATCCCAAAAAGCAAGTGGTATCGACGGTATCCTAAACGAGATGATTAAACACGCAGACCAAAAACTTACACTCGCCATCCTCAAACTGTTTAATATCATCTTTAGTACAGGTATATTTCCCACAATCTGGAACCAAGGTCTCATAACTCCAATCCATAAAAGTGGAGACAAATTCGACCCTAATAATTACCGCGGAATATGTGTAAACAGTAATCTAGGTAAACTCCTCTGTAACATTCTTAACAGCAGACTTATCCAATATCTAAACAACCAAAACATCCTGAGAAAATGCCAAATTGGTTTCCAACCCAAATACCGCACATCCGATCATATATACACTCTTCGTACCTTAATTGACAAAGAAACAAACCAAAATAAAAGAAAGCTCTACTCATGCTTTGTTGACTTCAAAAAAGCTTTTGACTCAATCTGGCATGAGGGACTTTTTCTTCAGTTGATTCAATGCGGCATCGGAGGAAAAACCTACGACATCATCAAATCAATGTACACCAATAACACATTTGCAGTTGAAATTGGCAACAAGCACACAGACTTTCTCTCCCAGAGTCGTGGAGTGAGACAGGGCTGTAGTCTAAGTCCTACACTATTTAACATTTACATGAATGAATTAGCTGGAGCTCTAGAACAGTCACCAGCACCCGGCCCGACCTTACAAGACACCGAAGTGAAATGTCTCCTGTTTGCAGACGATCTGGTGCTGCTGTCACCCACAAAAGAAGGTCTACAGCAACATCTGGACACCCTGCACACTTTCTGCCAAACATGGGCCCTATCGGTTAACCTTAAGAAGACTCGAGTCATGATATTCCAAAAAAAGCCCAGTAGCCAAAATCAACATCACCGTTTCAAACTAAACAACGTGCCCCTAGAACACACCAAGAACTACACATATCTTGGTATAAACATTAGTAACACCGGAAACTTAAACAAGGCTGTGAATGACCTGAGAGACAAGGCACGAAGAGCCTTTTACGCCATCAAAAAGAATATCAAAATTGACATCCCAACCGTAATCTGGTTGAAAATAATACAATCAATTATAGAACCAATCGCGCTGTATGGAAGTGAGGTTTGGGGTCCTCTCGCCAACCAAGAGTTCACCAGATGGGACAAACACCCAATAGAGATTCTGCAAACAGAAATGTGTAAAAACATTCTACGGGTACAGAGAAAAACTCCAAACAACGCCTGCAGAGCAGAATTAGGACTGTATCCTCTAATCATTAAAATACAAAAAAGAGCTTTAAAATTCTACACACACCTTAAGAACAGCGACACAGACACACTCCATCACAAAGCCTTAAGCCATCAAGAGCTGAGCCCAGAGAGAAACCCCTTCATCCAACTGATCTCACAACTAACTCTACAACCCCAAACATGCCCAAGTCAACCCCAAACCCCAGCCAGACTAAACCAAATGATCAAAAGACAAAAAGAGAAATATCTCCAACACTGGACAGAAGCAACAGCTCAGCAAAGTACACTGGAATGCTATCTGTCACTAAAGAGAGAATATAAAGTGTCAGAATACCTCACAAGCGTATCAGACCCTAAACTAAGAAAAGTGTTGAGCATGTACAGACTCAGTGATCACCAGCTCACTGTAGAGACGGGCAGACACAGACACACATGGACACCGAGAGAAGAGCGACTGTGTCCACACTGCACACACAATCAAGTGGAAACAGAGCTGCACTTTCTCCTCTCCTGTCCCAACTACACACACATCAGAGAAACATTCTTCCCCCAGTTTACAAACTTACACAAAGACTTTGACCAGTTTCAACAAAAGGACAAGATCTCATACATACTGGGAGAAAAGTCAAGAAGCTCAAACCTGCTGCAAGATATGTCAAGTCCTGCCACGACCAAAGAACAACCAGCACAACACAACACAACACTGACAGGACAACACACACAAACTGACACTGTCACCCTCATTGAGAACTTTAATTAAAACTGTTTTTCTGTTTATATTGAGATGTATATATATAGATTTTTACTTATAGACTTTTAATTTTATTCTATCTTATTTTTGATCTTAATCTGTATTTCTGCATGTTTATATTTAATCTTGTGCTTTGGCAATGTAAATTTTCTTTTATCATGCCAATAAAGCTCCTTTGAATCTTGAATCTTGAATCTTGAGAGAGAGAGAGAGAGAAAGAGAGAGAGAGAGAGAGAAAGAGAGAGAGAGAGAGAATAAGAGTGAGAGAGAAAGAGAGAGAGAGAGAGAGAGAGAGAGAGAGAGAGAGAGAGAGAACAACACTGACAGGACAACACACACAAACTGACACTATCACCCTCATTGAGAACTTTAATTAAAACTCTTTTTCTGTTTATATTGAGATGTATATATATATAGATTGTTACTTATAGACTTTATAGAGAGACTGAGAGAGAGACATAGAGACTTTTAAAAGCTCTGTATTAAACAATTTTCTATATATCAGAGCTTTTTAAAATTCACAGTCATACACAACAAATTCATCTCAAATAGAAAAAAAAAAAAGTACTCCAACTATAAATTCATTTTCAAAGAACCATCAGCATAAACTTCACACTAAACCTGGTTCACTCCCCAAAGGTAATTAAAAGTTTGGAAGTCTTTAACCATGTGGTAGTAAGCATATTCTACAATTAATCTTGACTTAATCAAACCTTTTAAAATTGACATTGTATCAGTTGACGCCTCACCATTTAGTTTACCTTTACGTGAGATCCATATCGCCATTTTTGCTTGTCTGATTAAAAAGTTAAGCAATACATGGACCTCTTTTTTACTTTTGTTATACTTAAGACCGTAGATAAAAAGCATTGGTGAGAAAAACAAAAATTGTACACTTGAGCTAGAATATGTACAAGTCTTTCACAATAAGAAAATAAATGGAAAACATTTATGGTCACCCCTCCTCTACCTGTGGATCAATATGTGCTCTGTATCTGTTTGTGGCTTTTATATCATGCACAATTCTCCACTGTAGGTCACCAGACCTTTTCTCAATAGGAGGTTTGTACAAGGTCCTCCAGCAACCTTTAGGGGAAGTGTCTGATCCCAATTTCTCCAGCCATTTGGATTCTTGAAGGCCTTCCAGAGACAGAATATGTGAAACTTTGACACATGTTATGTATAATGCCCTTTTCCCCGCTTTGCTAAAAAGTCCTAGTTGTGGAGTATTGAAATTGAGCAATGCCCCCTCTTTCTCTTGAAAAAGGCCCACAGCAGGTGCAACTTCCAACTCAGGGAAGGGAACAACTGTATCCTCATTAACAGTCTCCAAAACATGTTTAACATCCATAGGTAAACTTTCAAAAATGTCATTTAGCAGTCTCTGTGTCAGGCGAACTGACCTAACACCAATCCTTGAAGACAGCATTTCAGCAGTCACCCATCCTTTGTTTAATATTTAATGTCCCAAGGTTGTAACTTCTTCCCCTATAAGAAAGCAGAGGTAGCAGGCTTTGCCATCGAGACAACCGAGCACACACTTTTTCCATCAGGCCCTCCCAATTTTTCCTCCTAAAAGTAAACCCCCAGATTTTTAGAACCAGATCTTCCCCATTGTAAAAGCGCTGGAAGTATTGGACCATTGTGATCACAACAAAACAAGTGTAAAACGCACGAAACGAGAGCGAGTTTAAGGGCAACATATCCTCTACAACATACTCCCTGATAGAGATGTGCGGATAAGCTAAAATGTCACCCGCATCCGCTGCTTCAAATAAATTATCCTCCCGCCGCCAGAACGTATAATTTTCTCTGATATAGACACCGAAGGTCATTTAAATTACTCAGTACATTTTCTAGCACTGTCTTTGTCTATAAATACTGAAATCTAATATTTTGATTTAGCACACACATGATGTACCATTTTAGAGGTACCAGTCTTATGGCTTTCATATGCATACAGTGCCTCACAGTCGTTATTACATACCCAGTACTTGATTCATCCACTTCGCCCAAACGGAACTTTTCTTTTCTACCTTTTGTTTTGTTTTTAATTCTCCCTTTTTACATTTCTCTCAGATCTGTTTTGCCTCCATTTCTGCTTTAAGAAATAGACCGTCCTCTACTGCCGCCACGCGCGCAATTCTTTTAAATTACTGTAAATTAGCGCCTGATGAAAAATGCATTTAAAACACATTCGAATTTTTAGAGAAATGTTGTTAATGTTGTATATGATATCATCCACCTGCAATTAATCTGAATGTATTTTTGCATTAAACCGACCCACCCGACCAACGGATCATGCGCAGCGCCCGCAGATTTAACCGCCATCCGCGCATCACTACTGCCCGACCAACCTCTTCAAATCTCCCCCACTTACTGGTTTTGCACCAAAGTACAGCATTTGTTGTTTCACGAGTTCACCTTAGCAAATAATTAAAAAGGGGGGCAGCGTAGTTAAGCTGAGAATTTGGAATGCGTATTTGGCGTGCTGTCCGGGGAGAGGGCTCCGGGGTCGGCATTCTCTCCCAACCCCGGAGCACTCCCCACTTGTCACACTTGTTCAGGGCGAGGGCTCTGATCTCTGAGTTTGCCCATGCCCCGAGCGCTTACCCCCCTTTTTCAGGTAGAAAAGAGGTTTAATGGTGAGGAGTCGGGGTGGAGGTGGGATGCTGCGAAAATGTTGAGTGGAGGAGGTAAGGCGGTTTCACAATTTATAGAGCTCGCTCTGGTTTGGTAGGATAGGTGGTGTGATTGCTGATGCCGGTTAGCTGCATGATTTCTAATGCCATGCAGCTGTGTGATTGCTGATGCCGGGCGGCTGCCTGATCGCTGATGCCGTGCAGCTGCGTAATTATTTGCACATGCTCCTCCCGAACTTTGTTAATAAAACAAAATAAAACATCATTTCACGAGTTTACCTTAGCAAAATAAAAAAGGGGGCAGCGTAGTTAAGCTGAGAATTTGGTATGCGTATTTGGCGTGCCGTCCGGGGAGAGGGCTCTGATCTCTGTGTTTGCCCGTGCCCTGAGCGCTTCCCCCCAAAAAATGCAACTAGCGCAGGATGGCAGCCAAAGCTGGGTGTTATTGGCCCCCCAAATATAGCAAAGCTTAAAGCGGTGGGTTTCTGGCCTTTGTTTGGAGTAGGGTCCCGGCTGGGGCCTCTGGCGGGGTTGGTTTCTGTGGGCCTCTGTGCGGTACGGATACTGGTGTGGTCGTGGGAAATGCGGATGAAGGCCCCTGTTCGGGAGACGCTGCTGCGGTGGTTTAAAATGTGCATATGGAAGTCCCTGCTAGGGCAACGCTACTTCTGTGGTGTGGGAATTCAGTTAAGGGCTCTTGCTGAGGTGGTACAGCTGCGGCCTTGTGAAATAAGGATAAAAGGCTCCTGCTGGGGCGGAATTGCTGCGGCGGAGTGAAATACGGATGAAGGCCCCTGCTGGGGCGGCGCTGCTGTGGCAGTGTGAAATATAGATAAAGGCCCCTGCTGGGATGGCACTGCTTCTGCAGTGTGAAATACAGATAAAGGCCCCTGCTGGGGCGGCACTGCTGAGGCAGTGTGAAATACAGATAAAGGCCCCTGCTGGGATGGCACTGCTTCTGCAGTGTGAAATACAGATAAAGGCCCCTGCTGGGATGGCACTGCTTCTGCAGTGTGAAATACAGATAAAGGCCCCTGCTGGGATGGCACTGCTGCGGCAGTGTGAAATACAGAAAAAGGCCCCTGCTGGGGCGGCACTGCTGCGGCCGTGTGAAATACAGATAAAGGCCCCTGCTGGGATGGCACTGCTGCGGCAGTGTGAAATACAGAAAAAGGCCCCTGCTGGGGCGGCACTGCTGCGGCCGTGTGAAATACAGATAAAGGCCCCTGCTGGGGCGGCACTGCTGCGGCCGTGTGAAATACAGATAAAGGCCCCTGCTGGGGTGGCACTGCTGCGGCAGTGTGAAATACAGATAAAGGCCCCTGCTGGGATGGCACTGCTGCGGCAGTGTGAAATACAGATAAAGGTAGTGAGCTGCTGATATGTGTGGGGGATTGGGAGCGGACTGGAATTAACGGTTTTGGCTGATGAGGGTTCGGTGTGCTTTTTTAATGTGTGAACGATCGGAACGAATTAAGCTTTTGAAGGCTTCTGGACCGAGTGTTTGGATTTGGTGCTGGGAGAGTCCTTTTTGGGCCGCTGTTGTGGCTGCTCCGATTCTGCTGGGATTCGGCTGGGATCCCTGATTGGATCAGGACTAACTTGAGGTGTTTCTGGAACCAGAGACTCTTCGTCTACGAAGAGAGGGTCGGAGGGGATTAGGGTTTGTGTGCTTCTGAGCTGGAGGTAGGCTTGGAGGGTTTGGTATGGTTGGAGAGCTGATGGTAGATTAAAGATGTATATTAGATGGCCTCTCTTTGTTCGGTCTGTCTTGCTCTGTTTGATGAAGTAGGATATTGTGTCGTGGTCCATTACGGAGAGATCTGAGATGGTGGGGTGGATATCTGGATTGAATCTGGATGTGGTAGTGAGTTCTGAGCATCTGAGGAAACCGAAAAAGGCTAATATGAACATGGCTTCCAGTGTGCGGGCAGTGTGGGTGGAGTGATAGCCTTGGTGGGGGTGTTTATGCACTTAGTTAGTATTTCTAGTGTAAGGGGTTTTCTGGGGTCGGGGCGGGAGGGGTGGGCTCTTTGGATCCCTTTGATTAGCATTGAGGTCTGAGAGCTGGCTATTTGGGGTGAAGGTGATCCGAATAGGAGTTTGTGAAAAAAATTTAATCCGCTTAAGTATCCTTTGATGGAACTGGCTTGGAGGTTTTTTGAGGTGTTTAGGTGAGAGATGAATGAGATGATGGCTAGCAATGAGAAGTCTGGGAATGTTAGGGTGTATCTTGCGTGGAACGATTTGAAGCATTTCCAAGCTGTGAGGTAGGATTGTAGGGACCTGGGGGAGACTGAGAGGATGATGTGGCTGAGAGGGGCGTCGAGGAGGGGCTTCAGTGGGTGATCTAGGGTAATATTAGTTCCGAATAGGGAGGTACTGGGGTGGGTTGTTGGTCTGCTTCTGGTGCCAGCTGCCGGAACTTCTGAAAAGCAAAGCGGGAGAGAGAATCAGCTATTTGGTTTTTTGACCCGGGATTGCGTTTTGCGGTTAAAATAAACTGGTCGCACGCTGATATCCAAATTAGTCTTCTTATCAAAGGCGTTAGTGCGGGGGAATGGGAACGGCCTTTTTTGATGCATTGCACGGCTGTTTCGTTGTCGCAGTAGACTGAGATACTGCTGGTTGACCATTCTTTCCCCCACAGAAAGGCTGCAATGACTAGATTCAACAGCTGAGGTGGCCATGTAGATGCGAACCAGCGACCTTGGTAATACCCTCCGAAACCGACGGATGGAGCTGCGTTGGTAAATAATTGGATATCGTCCGGGTGCAAAATCATATCGTTGTTTTAAAAAGGGAGTCTGTTCCATTGTTTTAGGAAGGTTATCCACAAACTCAGCTCGTTGCGGCAGGCATTGGTCATGGATAACTGATCCTCGAGTGCTTGGACAGAGGACGCGAGGCAGAGGAGGTGGGAGATGAAAGGGCAACCTTGTGGGATGATGTGTATGGCGAAATTTAGGTGGCGGAGGATAGATAGCAGTTCACGCCTAGAGCAGTTAATATTGTCTACGAGAGAGGTGGCGACCAGAATAATCCTGTCGATTTTCTATTTAGGTAGGGAAGCCTGGAATTGAATCTAAATGAATGCCTAGAAATTCTAGTGATGTGCTTATTCCTGTGGTTTTCTCTTGTGCGAGGGGATACTGAGCTTGGTGAAAAGCTTTTGCACCGTTAAGAGGTGTGCGGCTGGGACGGAGTTGTGGGGAGATATTATTAGGAAATCGTCTAGTAGGTGGATGATGTGTGGGATTGCGTAGTTGTTGGATAAAATCTAACAGATTGCTTCTGACAGCATGTCGAAGATTTTTGGGCTGCTTCGGCATCCAAAGGTCAAGCGAACGGAGAAATAGAACTTTTGGTTCCAGCAAATGCCGAATAAGTGCCAGCAATCTGGCTTTATCGCCATTATTTTGAATGCGGATGTGATATCGACTTTGGCTAGCCAGGCGCTGCGCCCTGCTTTTTTAATCAGGGTTATTGCTTGTTCGATGTCGTGGTAATGGAGGGAAAATTCGTCGAGCGGTATGAGGCTGTTTATGCTTGGGAATGCAGAATTGTGTGGTGATGAGAGGTTGATTATTAAGCGTTTTTTACCGGAAAATATTCGGACTGATTTGGAAAACGCTGAAGGGGGGTTCGTGGAATGGGCCTATCATGAAGTTTGCATCGATTTCGCTTTGGATTAGACGATCAACGGTTTTTGGTTCGGCAAGAGCGGACTGGAGGTTAGCGTAGATGGTGCTCTCGGATGGGAGACTTTCGACGCCGGGGTTAAAGCCGTGGAGTCAAAGGGTAATTTCTACAATTTATTTTGCAGACTTTTTTACAGGGTATATGAAGCGGGCGTGAGTGCCGCCGCAAAAGTCGCAAATGTGCATGAATTTGCAACGATGCCTGGTGCATGTGCTGTGGTTGAAATTCATGCAAACCTGGTTCTTGGTGCGGTGGTGGTAGTTGGCTGGAGGTGCGGAACCGTGCGAGGGACATAGCTGGTGGATTTTTCCCGCTGTGGTTCTGAACAGGGAGGAATGGAGGGCTTAATTGCGGGGCATGCTGTGGTTGAACCGGTGAGGGATCTGCAGACGGCGCAGGAGTTGTTGTGGGATCCGAGGAAAATTCTGTTGTGAAGTTCTATGTCTAGGGCCCCCCAGTAGGGGCATTGGTTCCACAGGGCGACCCAGATTGCGCATTTGGCTGAAAATAGTTTGTGGTATGTGTAAAAGTGGGTGCCTCCATATGACAACGCGAGCTCAGCAACTATTGCGAGGTAGTCGCTAAGTTTGCGTCTCCTGTGTGGGAAAGCGGTGCACATTATTTCTGTGTATCGTGTGAATGCGATTGTGAACTTAGTGAATGATAATAAACGTGAGTGGTTCTGTGCAGTGTTTTTTAAAGTGACGGAGAAGTCGCCGCAATTAATTTGGCGGTCAGTGGGGCAGCACCTGCTAGAATCTGGTCCCTGGTGTTGCTGGCTACTGGTGTTGCTGGCTACTGGAGGAGGTTCCAAGGCTGGAGCGTTCAGGGGGAATGGCCATTGGTGTTGCGGAGTGAAGGGTGAAAGCGGCACGGGAGCTGGATAGAGTGTGTGGGAAGAAAGGGGCGGCTGCTGGAGCCGCGTACGGAGGCAGCCTCACGCTTTGTGCGGCTCCAGTGCCTGTGGCAATAGGAAATGGGGAAAAAACTTGGCAGCCTTGCTTTAACAGTTGGCAGTGTGGCCAGTAACCGGGGGGAAAATGAGAAAGTTGATAGTCAGAAGATAGGGTAGGCTGTGTTACCACTGGCGGGCGCGTGCTCGCGCTGCCATGGCGGTAATGGACCGGCGTACAGTCGTGGCCAAAAGTTTTGAGAATTACATAAATATTCGTTTTCAAAAAGTTTGCTGCTAAACTGCTTTTAGATCTTTGTTTCAGTTGTTTCTGTGATGTACTGAAATATAATTATAAGCACTTCATACGTTTCAAAGGCTTTTATCGACAATTACATGACATTTATGCAAAGAGTCATTATTTGCAATGTTGGCCCTTCTTTTTCAGGACCTCTGCAAAACTTCTGGGCCAAGTCCTGACTGATAGCAACCCATTCTTTCATAATAACTTATTGGAGTTTGTCAGAATTAGGGGGTTTTTGTTTGTCCACCCGCCTCTTGAGGATTGACCACAAGTTCTCAATGGGATTAAGATCTGGGGAGTTTCCAGGCCATGGACCCAAAATTTCAACATTCTGGTCCCCGAGCCACTTAGTTATCACTTTTGCCTTATGTCACGGTGCTCCATTGTGTTGGAAAATGCATTGTTCTTCACCAAACTGTTGTTGGATTGTTGGAAGAAGTTGTTGTTGGAGGGTGTTTTGGTACCATTCTTTATTCATGGCTGTGTTTTTGGGCAGAATTGTGAGTGAGCCCACTCCCTTGGATGAGAAGCAACCTCACACATGAATGGTGTTAGGATGCTTTACGGTTGGCATGACACAGGACTGATGGTAGCGCTCACCTTTTCTTCTCCGGACAAGCCTTTTTCCAGATGCCCCAAACAATCGGAAAGGGGCTTCATCGGAGAATTTGACTTTGCCCCAGTCCTCAGCAGTCCATTCACTCAGTCCAACGCACAGTGACTTGGATAAATAACTTTATTCTGATTAATGGTTTGGAAAAAGTAACTAACGAGTAAGTTAGATTACTCGTTACTGAAAAATGTGGTCAGATTAGAGTAATGCGTTACCGGCATCACTGCTTACAATAGCGGTACTACAACCAGCTTTTTCACTAGTCTCAACATTGTCATCGCTTTCACTCACCTCGTTGTGACCGTTGACCTCCTCTATCGGCTTTTCGCTTTGCTTGTCGGTTGTTTTGTCCGTATTGCTGTAATATCCTCAAAAGTGGTATTTACGGTATTATATGATGAGCCGCTGCCTCCAGCTGTTTCAGTAGACCACTTTCCTCTTTCTTTTGTGGACAAGCGAAACTTTTGTGGCCTAAATCTCCACATTCTAAACACTTGAAATGTTCAGTGCTTGAACACAAGATGTAAGAAGTTTCTTCATGACTCCAACGGAAAGAAATCTCCAAACTACGATCCGGTGAAGTCAGAAACATTAACACTTGCCTTCTGAAAGACAACACATGTTTGAGAGACGTGTTTTTACAATCCAACGGGATCATTCTAAACGGACTTGCAATTTTTCCATATCGTGTCTCTTTTGCAATCGCATCGTTTGAAATGAAAGGTGGCACATTATATATAATTCATTTTGTTTATGGAGCCACTAAAGGAGTCATGGGCACAAATCCAAATATTCAGTTAGTTGATTCACTAGTTGTTCTGTTTTCACAAACACCACAATTTATAGAGAGAGAGAGTGAGAGAGAGAGCGAGAGAGAGAGACAGAGAGAGAAAGACTGAGAGAGAGAGAGAGTGAGAGAGAGAGAGAGAGAGAGAGAGAGAGTGAGAGAGAGAGCGAGAGAGAGACAGAAAGACAGAAAGAGAAAGACTGAGAGAGAGAGAGAGAGAGAGAGAGTGAGAGAGAGAGAGAGAGAGTGAGAGAGAGAGAGAGAGAGAGAGACTGAGAGAGAGACTGAGAGAGAGAGAGAGAGAGAGACTGAGAGAGAGACTGAGAGAGAGAGAGAGAGAGAGAGAGAGAGAGAGAGAGAGAGAGAGACTGAGACTGAGAGAGAGAGAGAGAGAGAGAGAGAGAGAGAGAGAGAGAGAGAGATGATACAGTATAAAACACAGCTGCATGTGCTTCTGTGATCACAGTAATAATAAGAGATGTGCAGATGTACATGAAGGAAGGGTCTTGTCTCTCTGACCTACACTTATGTCAATGACAGTCATTCTCTGTTGGTCACGGCCATCTGTTGATCTGATGTTTCCCGCTATCAAGAGAAAATGAAAATACTCTTCCTCAGAAGAATGAAGCTGAGCTCTGTGTGGGTGTGTTATGGCTGTGACATATAGAAACTCTCAGAGAATGCATCTGTTATCAATATATTCAATGGTCTGTTTAAATCTGACTAAAGCCTTTGGGCCGCCGGTCCAAAAGTATCATCTGGTTCAGAATGTTCAGGATTTGTAAATGCCATACTTTGATATCTAGGATCAGGTAATGGCAAAAAAATAAAGGGACAATAAAATTATGTCTGCGTGTATTTTATTTGATACAAATGTTATTTTTATGATTTTAAAGTTTTATTACACATTTTTGTCGCTGAAATCCACCCTCTCCTGGGAGGGACTACTGGGGAACTATTTCCTTCCGCCACGATTTCAGCTACTAATTCCAAAAGTTAATAGTGAGAAATGAAGAGGCAGCACGTGTGTGTGTGTGTGTGTGTGTGTGTGTGTGTGCGTGTGTGTGTGTGTGTGTGTGTGTGTGTGTGTGTGAATGAATGAATGAGAGAGAGACTCACCTGAGCGGTTCTTTGCATAGTTTTTTAATGTTAACATGCGCTTGTTTACTTCAGTAACTTGACACAGCAGTTTGTGTTCCTAAAGCGCGTCTCGAGACCCTCGCGTCCCACACTGTCATTTTAGCTCTGTGAATGAATTGATGAGACACTGCCAACACTGACATCTCTGGTTCACTTTCATAAGTGTGTGTTAAGCCCATTATCATGCTGTATTGTCGCCACATAGAGACCATTCATCACATCAGTTAAAGTTCAGCACGCATTTTGTTGAAATGTGATAGATATGTGATAATGAAAGAAAGTCCTATCGAATTATACCACTATACCAAATGAATTAAATAACACTATGTCGTTTTTCGACCTTAATGTAAAGTCTCTGAAATGACTTCAGTGGTAGAACAACTCTTAACCGGATGAACTCTATAAGTTGTGTGTTGGGGTTGTGCCTGCAGAAGAGTGCCACATGGTTTCCAAACAACTTTCTGCATTCACCGGTTCCATCAGCTAAATAAACAAATTCACTTGTGTATAGCACTGCCCATAGTGAAGCTTATACAGACACACTGTTTATCACATTGGTAACAGACAATTGCGCTTATCAACCACACGGGGGAGCCGTGAGAAAAATATCCATAGTGTTGCTTTAATGGGCAGTTTGTAATTTTATATCTTGTTTATTGTTTGTCAGTTTTCTCAAAAACTGAGAAAGCATCACAGAAGTAAACATTCTGGAAGAGATCAACTACTTTGTGTGTGTGTGTGTTTGTTTGTTATTTAACTGTCTACACTGTAAAAAATGCCTGTGAAATTATTGGTAAAATCTGTTATCAGAAAGTGTCCGTAAAAAATACGGAGAAACACTGTATTGTTTTTACGGAAAATTGTGTAATAATGTGAAATTAACAGTGAAATTCCAAAGTTTTCACAAGGAGTTTTTTTCAACTCCACAAACACTTTTATCACCTTCACTTACTGACACCACTGTCACTTTATTTCTGTTGCACGTCTACAAAAGTTCTAATTGAAAATGAACACAAGTTTACATGTTGATGGTTTTGTTGAGTCACCATTATGGTGATGAGTGTTTGCTTTAGTTGTGGTCTTGACCATTTGCTTTCCATGTGAAGAAGTCTTTCCACAGTATTGACATCTATGAGTTGAAACACACTGACTCAGGTGGGTGGAAAGCTCAGATAAAGCTAACGCATTAAATTATTTGTGTTGGTGAGTAAGTACATGTTTAAGAGTTTAGGTAGTGCTTTAAAGTTACTTGTTATCCTCATTTATGATATTGAATGAAATTAATTAATATACTGAATGTCTTCAACAGCACATCTAACACATGATAAATGTTCTAGCAGATATCTAGAATATAACAGTTTGTCTCCACAATGGTGACAACAGAAAAAAACCACTTAAGATAAACGCAATGCATTCTGGGTATCATCAAAGCACAAAACTCATCAACGACTCCCAGCATGCATTGCAGCTGTAAGCTTTTCATTTGTTAGTCACCATTGTTGAGATTCATACTCTGATTCTTGATTTATGAGTCAAAGACAAAATGAAAGTTTTTCACCTGTGGAATTTCGCATGGCTCTCAGCCAATCAGATTTGAGAACCAGAAAGAACTATTGTATAAACTGGAAGGATTTTGCGAATGAGACACCCTTAATATGTCCAACTCCCTGATCAGTGTCTGACTACTGGACAAGAGAGCTGATCGAGACGCACCCTGTTTCCACATCATTGATAGATTTATTGATTTCACATCTGAATGAGAGGAGTTCACATGTTTTCTGTACGTGCGTACGTTCGTTTTGTGTATTCATTGTTTAATTTAGGACGGTTTCTACGCAACATTTTATGAATGAGGCCAGTGAGGATCAGTCCTTACATGAGTTTTCTTAAAAAAAGGAAATAAGAGTGTATGTGGATGTGATCAAAAAGGACATTCAAATGAGTAAAAATGAACAAACCAAAAGCAATAATCCCCAACATCATCTTCATGGAACATACAATAATTATTTTCATTTCCTGTAGATAATAAAAGTAATATGTACAGTTGTGGATGTGACAAATCTGAAACAGCACTTATCTGAATATGAAAAAGGATCTTTTAAAAATAAGAAAAATATGTTTTAAAAACACAAAACTTTTCCCAAATATTGCATCTGTACTTCTAGAAAGGCGAAACCTTGTGTTAAAAACCTTTTTCATGGTTGTGTTGACATTTTCATGGAATTGTCTGTGTGTTGATGTACCTGTTTGCTTTAAACTGTTTGTTTAATGTTCTGGAATTTCAAACATTTTTGCTCCTGAAACTCAGAACAATGTTGTGTTGTGTAGAGGTGAAACAACTTTATTTTTATTTGGTTTCAGTGTCTAATAACACACGTAAATCAATTCTTTCTGTAATGGGCTGTTAATGTTAAAGTCACGTGACGTCACGTCAGGTCTTTGTGTTGCGATGTGTTCTAGTGTAAGTGTTGCGGGTTTATAATCTTGTGTGTAAATGTTTCAATATTCGTCAGAATTCATGTATGTGTGTTTCTGCAACTACGGGCACTTTTGAATCCACAATTATTTTTTAAGTCAACACGGTGAGTTTTAATTTGAATCAACAGAGTCTAAAATACACATAAAATGTTCAACAAAATTGCATCAAGTGTCATTAAGATTTTAATCTGGAACATGTTTATTTTATTTAAATAATGAATTATTAGTCATTTCATATACAGGAAACATTGAAAATGTGACTCCAAGCATCTTAATATACATGAATTAAACAATAATATATATTTATTGAAAATATGTAGTTCAAACAACACAATCGATAAGCTGTCTGGTAAGGACACACAATAAATACTGACACAGATAAGATGATATTTATCTTATATTTTTGAGATGTTGTGAGTGAGATAGTGAGGTGGCATCATCTGTCATCAATGAGCTCATGTGGTCATTTCAAACTACACGTGTTTCTCTTTGAGAAAAAAGCCCTTTTTCCATTGTTAGGGTAAGGACTCAAGTGTGGGACAGGTATCTACTTGAAAAAATCATTACAATGATCAGAAAAGAATACAAAAAATGTAAGATGCTGTAAATTAAACAATTCCTTTTGAAATAAATTGTAATTCAATTAACTTATTTGAAGTATTTTAACAGAGAGTTGATAAAAATGATATTTTTAAATTTAAATGATTTTACATTAAATCACGTTAATAATTAATGAATTTTTTTGACAAGGTGTGTAATGCATTAACATACATTAACATTTGAGCATTTAGCAGATGCTTTTATCCAAAGCGACTTACATTGCTTTATCCTATACATGTTACATAGGTATTTGCATTCCCCTGGGATCGAACCCACAACCTTGCGTTGTGCTCTTACCACTGAGCTACAGGAAAGCTATATAATGACACTGTAAATATATTTATAAAGCATCATCGTGATGTGACACATTTTTACATAAATCTAAAATTTAACTGCTAGGACTTAAATGTGCCAGTAGATGCAGAATCACCCGTAGAGTAATAATACAACACTTTCATTAAAGAGAACCTCTGTTAAATATCCATTCATTTAATCCGTTCATGAAGAGCAGTATTTATTTATTTAAAGAGCAATTTGACTCGTTTCATATTTGATCTAATGTGTCACAGTTGTGATGAATAATAACACACGTGTGTGTGTGTGTTTACAACATTCATGAAACAGCTGTTTCTCTGCAGACATCATGAGTCACAGTGTCTCCATCTAGTGGTGAAACTCTCACACACCTCTCAGAAGACATGAGTGTTCGTCACAGGATAAGACTGAGGTGCATTGAGTCAATGACACTTTAAAAGAAACCTGTCTGAAGACTCAATCAACAAATAAACACAAGGTTATCACTTTTCATTTATAGTTCAGTACAAGTTTAGGAACAATCCGCATGATCCAAAAAAATCACATATTCAGAAACAAACCCGTGACTAAGCAAGGGAGGTGAATACAAAACAGTCAATGTAAAAAACGACTACAATTTTTTTTATAGTTCGCAAGTATAAAAAGAGCAGAATGTGCATCTTAAAGACAAGTATGAGGCAACGCTGAAGGGATTCTGGTATAATTACAGAAAATTGGAATGAAAAGGAATAGGAATCTGAATACTTGACATTAAAATTTGAATTCCTCTTATCAATTCCTGTGTGCATATTTTCAGAAATGTACTTGTGTTAACCTGTGATAGAGCACAGGAACCACAAATTGACCGTAGATTCATTATAGGCACTAAAGTTAAACCATGACGTAGTACAGCTATGGTAATAAAAAATTGTAAAAAAGACAAAACATGTTTGCTATGTGTATATATGTGTATATATATATATATATATATATATATATATATATACACAAAATGTAAGTATACAAAACTACCGGTACTGTTTAGTGTGTTGACAAAAAGTTTATAAGGTCTCCTACTTGTAAATCGCTTTGCATAAAAGTGTCTGCCCAATGAATAAATGTAAATAATTGTAAAATGGTGCTCATAAATATACATATATTTTGCAAACCAGTCAATAACCAGGCTTAATTATCATACATGTTGATATCTGAATGTTTTACTTTTTGTTTCTTGTTGTTTTTTCTTGTTTTACTCTGGAATCGAAAATGTGAATCGATAAGAATCGGAATGGTTAAGCTGAATCATAATTGGAATCGATCAAATTCAAACGATACCCAACCCTTGGTATAATATCTACAGATTATTCATGAATAAGCATTACACTAATTGTCCTTCAGGAATATCGTGTGTGTGTGAGTGTGTGTGTGGTAAAGATTGTGTTTATGAAATGATGGCGTTCACACATATAAAGAACCTGTGATGTGAAGTGAGACTGAGATGACTGTGTTTCTGTCACATGATGAAGACTTCACTCCAGAAGTGTGTGTCAGTGAAGTTTGTGTTTCTCTCAATAAGTCGTCTCAGAGCGCCGGCTTCTTTCTTTGATTGATCATAACTTGCTCTCCAGATGCTCCTCAGATACGAGCCGTTCGGGGGGCTCGCAGGGAAGTGGAAGAGTTTGGGAGGAGGACACATCAGATGAGTCTCTTCGGCTCGCCACACTTTAGCCGCCAGCTTCTGTGGAAGAGAAACGTGTCAGCAAACACTAGAAAGATTCCTGTGAGATGAGCTGTGACCCGTTCACCTGTTTGTGTCTGTGGATGTTCTCCCACACTCTGTTACACACCAGACACTCAAACGCATCTATGACGTTTTCTTGAGTGACGTCATGAACGCTCCACTGACGTTCTCTCAGACGCTTCACCAGATTGACATTGGAGATCCGCCGCTTGTGTTTCCACTGCAGATACTGAGAATATTCCTCGTCATGTGTGTCCAGTCTCTTTAAATACCGAGCCAGTTCCTCAGGCGGCTGGTCTGGATTCACCACCACCGCGCTTCTGTCGTCCGGCAGCCACATGCCAACGTTGGGAGCTCCATAATAGACGGGCACGACCCCCATCTTCAGAGGTCTCCAGAGTTTCTCCGTGATGTAATCCTCACAGACAGCGTTCTCGAAGGCCAGGAGGAATTTATACTGAGAGAGGAGGTGATAGAGATCCTCATGCTCCATCGCCGCCGAGTCTCTCAGATGGGACGGCAGGTCTTTATTGTGAAGACACGCTCCGTAAGAGTCCACCTGAATGTGACGCATCAGCTCCTGGACGTACACGTCTCGATCGGACGGCGGGTCGCAGTCGGACTGGACGTAGGCCACGGGCGCCAGGGTTTTCCTCCGCTGGTTTTTGAGGGACAGAGGGAGCAGGTGTGTTGGTGATGTGAGAGCGCTGAGGCTCTCCAGGTGTTGTGTGGTGAGGGGCAGGTGAGAGTGACGGCTGAAGGTGGCCGTGTGGTTGAACAGTGTGATGAGCGGCGGGTGAAAGAGCTTGTAGTTATTTTTGGGCGACTCCTCGTGGAACAGAGCCCAGTGATGCTCGTCGCTTCTCGGCAGAGGAAGACTTTCAGCGCTGAAATCCGTACCTGACCCCAGAAGACAAACGTGAGAAACCATCAAACATGTATCAACACTAAACCAATGTTATTTCTGTTGGCTCACCGTAAAAGAGGAAGGCTCGTGTCTGTGGATGAGAATGATGAGATCTGTTTGTGGTGAAGACACATCTGTTACGTCCACAGTCTGCCACCCGCCCCTGCTCTCCGCTCACTGGAGACCACCACACGATGACGGGGTCCTGGACGTCTGAGGCTTTCGGCGTTCTCTTCCCGATGAGCTGTGTGTCAGCGGTCTGCCCGACCTCAACAAACACACAACACATGCATGACAAATCAATGTACACATGAACCTCACAAAACATATCAAGAATATCTGTTAGAAATTTTCATTAACGTGAATGATCAGAATGAAACGACAAGAATTATAAAGTTTACCAGCAGAAACACAAGACGGTGTGAATTGCATTAGTGTTTAAGACACTTACAGGAGTGGAAGAAGTGAGATTTTAGTGGAGGGAAATACTGAGGGTGAGAGAGGGAAGGTCCAGGTGTTAGTGAGAGAGAGAACATCATCTGAAAACACAATACACAACAACAGTGTGACTGATGCATCTGTAATAATGTTGTGTGTTTACACTACACTCTCTGTAATAATGTGTAGGCTGTTTACAGTAGTGTGCTAATCATCTTCTAGTGTAAACACACACTGTATGTCACAACATCCCTTTTGAAGCTCGTCAGAAGGAGAACATGACTGTGTTTCGCTCACTAAACAGACAGCATCACTTCAGAGGCCTCTTACATCATCTGTCAATCACAAACACTCCTCGCGAGGACCGAAGATGCTGTCTAGTTAGAGTCACGGGCAACGCAGTCTAACCGGAAACAACATTCAACATTTAAAGCTTGTTTGTGCACAACGAAAGTGTTTTAAGACAGGAACCATTTTACCTGAAATATGGAGATGTAAAGAAACAGACTGGCGCACGCGCACGCGCACAGACACACAGCGCAAAGTTTTCTGACGGAGATTCGCATCATGTGAAAACAAAAATCAAACGTAACACATTAATTCATTTAAATGATCCGTCAGGTGCTTTATTATATCTGGGTCACTGGTTCTCATTCTTTATTCCTAAATCGATCAAACCGAGATTTTCCAACTAGTTTGTTGTTGAGTGTCGTCACTTCCGTTGAACGACCCCTTAACCCCGCACGGCACAGTGCATTAAACTACACGCGCTTCCGGTAGTGAAATCTTTCTTTCTTTTTTACAGATTTAAACAAACAGTTTGGTATGAATGCAAATATGAAATACTTGTGTCGTTATACATTAAAATAAATAGATTATGTACGATCATATAATCATTTAATAATCATATATCTGACCATGGACAACAAAACCAGTTTTATGGGTCAAATTTTCGAAATTGAGATTTTTAAACATAATCTGAAAGATGGATAAATAAGATTTCTATTGAGAGTTGTTAAGATATGACAATATCTGGCTGAGATATAACCGTTTAAAACTCAACACAAAATATTAAAATATTGAGAAAATTGCCTTTGAAGTTGTTAATCTGAGGCACTGTGACAGGACATCCACTCACAAAATAAAGTTTTGATATATTTAAAGTAGGAAATTCACAAAATATCTTCACGGAACATGATCTTTACTTAATATCCTAATGATTTTTGGCATAAAAGAAAAATATATAGTTTTGACCCATACAGTGTATTTTTGTCTTTAACTAAAACATTTCCTGTGCAGGGTCACATATAGCCTATCAACAAAATCATAATTTTGGGCTTCTTATTGTATTTGTTAATATGAAGTTTGGATAAATAAACAGATAAATAAAAGCACTCATCTTCTTCTTCAGGATAATCAGTGAATCAGGCACAGAACTGAACACAGAACAGATATAACATGTGCTGATGAGTCTGATGGTGTTTTGGAGGCTCAATGAAAAGCACATTTTACCCAAAAAGTATTTAGAAACAAATGAACTCAGAGAAAATGACTTCATTGTATTATTGATTAAGTTTCAAATTGTCATCAAAATGGTTTTTAGAGAAGAGTCTATTATATTCCATATAATGTAATAGTGGTAAATATTAAACATCAGTAAAGTACTGATATTAAATAACACAATCATTGAAATTAACCAGCAACAACTTGTCAAAATATATAATGAGGAATGAAACAGAAGTGATGTTTAATCCAGTTTATGTGAAAGGAATGAGTTCTAGCGGTAAATCTAAAAAGTCAAAGCCACCACTATAGTCTATGACTAAAGATTTGTTTACATTACACTCTGGTTTCATTTAAGTAAAAATAAATAAAACTGGTTAAATCTGGTGCATATTTGGTATGAAAGCAGTTTTATAAAGAGAAATGAGTGACTATATGTGTGGAGGAATATCTGTGTGATTGTCTGGAGTTTCATGGATAATCTGCTGTTGTCTAAAATCTTTCATTTTATAATACACTCGCTGTTGTGTGTTTGATCTCAGGAGATTGCACATACCTATGTATAAATGTATAGGATAATGCAATGAAAGTCACTTTGGATAAAAGCGTCTGCCAAATCCATAAATGTAATAATGCAGTTTCTGTATCCTGACGTCTGTTTGTAGTATAATAACATGAGTATACTGTGGGCCTAAAGCTAAAACCAGACTAAAGTCTGGATGATCTCACCCTTAAAATGACATTAATCAGATGCCTGTGTGTGTGTGAGAGAGACACAGATGTTCAGAAAAAACAGAAAGATCCTGTCAATCACATGTAAAGTTGTGTGCGTGCGTGATACACATCTGAAGTTCAGTGAGTCATGTCTGTTTGCTGTCATGGCAACATTAAAAACACTTTGAAAAGGTCATTAAATATTTCAAAGGTAAAATAAAATCCTTCACTTTTATTGTGAAATGCAGCAGTTTACACTAAACTACACACCCGCTGAACACTAAACAATAACTGAAAGGCTTTATTTTATTGAGACTCAATATATTTTAGTGTGACTGTGTCTTTAAACTAGAAATATGGGTCTTTTAAACATTATACTCAACAAGGCTTGAATGAAAAAAGCTGTAAATGTCTTGCTTTCATTTGTTTGTTTGAATGAGTGAATTTTGAGTTGAGTTTTAAAGGCAGTTTACATCGTTTCATTTGCTGTATAAGGGAAGATTATTTTAAACACTAAATAATAATAATAAGATCTCATCTCAAGTACATCTCACGATAGCTTTTACTCAACCCACTGATGTGGACGCATGGTTTCAGACATGAGAAAAAATGATGTTCACACAATAATGCTGGAATGAAGAGTAGAAACGAGACCAACAATATAAAACATGAAACCTCATGTCATCAAGCTTCATTCATTTACATATATAAACACATCATACAAAGATACATGTACATATGATGTAAATCTATAACAGGTATCTGCTGTCTGTTATTCTCTGAAGAGGAAGTTTAGGACTGATGCTAATTATAACTGCAGTGAATGGTTGGTTTGGATTCGGTTGCTAATAGCAACATGTGTAGGTGGCCACAAATATACACACTGAAGAAAAGACACAAGAGTGTAATTATCAGCAACACAATTGAGCTCTTCTATGAAGACCGGCGGAGCGCTTGACTTACACAAGAGTGTCTGCTCTTCACACACACACACACACACACACACACACACACACACACACACAATCAACATTAGTGTCATTCATCCATCATTGTCTATTCCTCGTGTAAGTATAAAAAACACACAACTTAAATGTTAGATATTAAAAACATCCTGTAGTGGATGTAGCAGAGTGGATTTTTTTATTCACTCTTTTTTTTTTTTATCTATGCAAGACATGAACTTTGAAACACACGGATGTTAAAGTGCTTGTGAAGTGAGACAAACCCACACGTGAACCTCTTGACATCACATTAGGTCCTTGATTCTGTCTCCATCATCTGAAGTACATCTCAGTCTGGTTTCCGAGCAACCGTTTCCAAACATCACAGGCCACTCATTTGAATAAAGAGCCAAGATGCTCGGATGGCATCCGGTGATGTTATTCTACATGTAGGTCTATATCATCATGTGGTTCATCTCACACTTTTGTTTCATTCTTGTTTTTTTATGATTCTGTGCGAGATCTTTGGTCTTTTCAGGCCACCTATAGAGAAATGTTCATACTGAGATCCTCAATAATGATCATTAACTTCAGACCTGAAATCTGAGATCTACAGTGAAATGAAATCATACGTCAAGTCCTATTCTCACATGATTTGTATTGAGACCTTTATAAAGTTATTCTGTCTGCTTCACATTTCATAATTTTCAGATCTTCGTTGCCAGAATGTGTGTTTCCTTCCACCCAGATTTCTGCACTGCAGAAGATTGAATTAAACTTGCTCGTTCCTGAGATGAGTGTGTGGATTATAATGATTGCAGATGTCATGGACGATTAAATACAGCATTTTATTCACGGAAGCCAACACTGTGTTCCTGATCTCTGTAGGCAGACGTAAGACACATCATTGAACAGATTCAATCCTCTGAAAACACAGCCACGGGTATATTGAACAGCATTTACAGATTGAAGGGAATATAACAGGATCACAGCTAGAAAAGAGATTTCACTACGTCTGAGTTTGGACTCACAACCCAACTGCTCTCCATCATGACAGAACAGCATTACAGAGGAGATCAGAAAAAACTAAACACACATACATGACAATGGGTCAATAAAGAGATCAGCTCAGGGCCTTCAGAACGAGTCCAAACATTACACACTTCACCTCAGTTCCTCTCATAAATGATATCTGGTGTATTGACATGTCATCATCCGTACGGTACAACATGTGTCCTGCTGTAAAGAGTCAATGAAACGTGTGTTTCTCTGTTCGACGTGCACTGTTAAAGGGTTAGTGCTCAGAAAACAACATAAAACATGTTCAACATCACTTTACATACTGATATCATAGTATTAATGTGTGTGTGTGTGTGTGTGTGTGAGGACATATGGCTTGAGAAAAGCCAAAAATAGATCAAAGACGACACAAGTGCTTTCGGCTTTGAAATTGAAGTTATAAGAGCTTAAAAGAAGGAAACACATTGTCGAACAGCTGAAAAACTCAAAGCTAACAAAAATAAAGTGTCCATCAAAATATTTCAAGTAAACAAAAAGGATTCTATAAACCATTGTGTCTTATCAGCTGTTCATTTATAATACATGTTCAGAAACATTCAAACAAACACAGACTGGACGTAACGTCGGTGTGCAAACAAAAACAAATCAAGCGTTCACACACCTGTGTAAAAATGTCACGTGATATTCAGCATCAAGAGGCAAAAGTACCAAACCTAACTGTTCAACGGCTTTAAAATCCTAAACATGATAGTAAAAACACGAGACAAACTAACACGACACGTCGAGCCGTCATCGGCTCTGTACCTTCAATTACATCCACATCATTTGGTTATGCTTAAAAAAACCTGCCATACACAATGACGTAACGTAACACTAGCCTTTATAAAGCTATTTCTCTAAAATACTCCAAAGAAGAAAGTCATAAAGTGCACTAGAAATACTACCGTCATCTTTACAACAATAATAATGTTCAAAGAAGATTACAAAATACAGGAAAAGAAGAGCATTTGGGCATTTGCACTACTGAAAAAGCAGAGGATTACTCAACAGATAGAAAAATAAATGGCACAGACCGCCCAGCGTGTGATGGCTTCGGAAGTCTGACGTACCTGGAAATCATCCTCATTATTATAAAATCTGTGTGTAGATTGTGTCCACTGCTGTGACATGCTGGTATCATACGTGAGGCGTGTGTCAGTATGTATGGAGCTATAGATTCAGATGGTTAGTAGTGGGTTAGTCATCTGACAGCAGGATCTACTCTACTGTTCATCACAATCAAACTGCTACTCATGCACTGCCATCCAAACGCCTCGTGTCCTGATTATTTCTATGCTAAATCTAACGCGGACGTTTGCACTAAACTGAAGCTCTCTGAGATAAAGCACACATATGGTCTTCTCAAATCAAATCTTTACACACTAACACATAAAAGCCAAAGACGTTCTGCGAGACATTCTCCACGAGCACCGGCTGGTGTACACCCTCCAATCCACACATGGCTTTCTAGATTTGACACTGTGTAATGTTTCAGCGATGGGCAGAAAAACAGAAACGATATGAGATAGAGTCACGGGTGACGGCGTGACGGCCGCATTCAGTCTATGTGACTTTGGGTGCGTCGGGCCTGTAGTCCTTGCGTTCGGACGTGTTGCGCTTGACCTTGGCGGCGGCCGGCTGGGACTCCTGGTTGAGAGAAGGACTGGACTGTGATTTCTTCAGCGCGGCGTCACCATCTCTGGCCGTCAGGAGCTCCTTCACGCCCTCTTTCAGAAGCTTTACGTACATCTCGTAGCGGCTCTCCTTCACAGAGGGATACACCACACCCATTAACATTTGCTTTCCTTACACGTCTGCTAATCTCATCATACAGCACTATAATATCAAGCAATTTATTGAAGTTTATGGAACTCTTGAAAGTATATGATGGATTTTGTCTCTTTTACGATGCCGTGATTACATTTGCATTTGAAATACGGCCAAAAGATCTGAGCTCAAATCTCAAAATGACAGACTAAGTCTTTCATCACACATATTATGAGAGGGATGATGATCTCTGTGATCTAACAGAAGGTCTGTTTTCAGATTTCATTCAAATTGTTCTCTTCATCATTTGTTGTGTTTCTGTCTCTGAATCTAGTCTTCAGCATTTGTGGAACACAGATGGACTGGATTCAGTGAGGATGAGCCCAACATGATAATAATCAGCAGGAATTCTTTAAAAATGGTCTTTCTAAAAGCTGCTAAAGATGTGTTTAACTCTCAGCTATCAATCAAATGAAATGGGGTTTGTGTCCATTAATTCTAGGTGAGCTGAAGCCTGACAGTGGAGATGAGAAAGTGTCAGAGAATATAAATGTGCACACAGCTCACATGGTAAACGTCAAACATCTCCTACCTCGAATTCCAGGTAGTGCTCTTTCAAGCGGTACTCATCGATCTCTTTGGCTTTGACCTTCTTATCTGGAGGATAGGATCTGTGCTCGGCTATCTCTGAGGACACGTGCTTCAGCTTGGCCTCGTGGGACTTCAGCTGCTCTTCCTGTGACAACATTCACATGAACAACAGCAAGAAGTCATTCACTCAAACAGATATTTCTTCTGCCTAGTGTTGTATTAAACCTGTCAGACTTTATTTCTTCAGTGGATTATATAATTAGATGTTAAGCAGAGTATAAACAGAGAAATGTGCACACATGCATTTGAATGTACGTACAAAAGCTATCTGGAAGATTGATATGAGGGATGCAATGATTCACTCAGCTCACGATGCTATGTGATTCATGATACTGATCTCACGATGTGATTCATTCACCTTTTTTTTATAAAATGACTTGAGAAAAATTAGGAATTAACAACTAGCTTTTTATTATTTCTTAAATGCTGCACGCTTCTTTGTGAGATAATAAATACAATATATTTTATTCCAGGTAACAAAACTAATTCCAAATTGAATTCTAAGACTTCGTCTGTGCTTTTATCTGTTTTTTTGACATTTAAGAAATATCAGCATATCCACGTTTTCCAAGTTTGCCGTAAACACAGCAGCCCCTGCTGTTCAAAACATGTATTGTGATTCAAATAACATCTCAACTGGCTTGAATCTTCACATAATATAATTGATTCTCAAATTTTCACGGCTCACAGTGAATCCTGACATCCCTAATTGACATGAGAAAATCAAATAAGAGTCAAATAAAACATTGTGTTTAACATTTTCATTCATGTTGCACTAAAGCACAGACGGAGCACATCTTCCTCTCAACCCACCTGAGACATTCGTGTGGTGGTCGCTGGCAGCAGCGGGCGGCTGAACTTTTTCTGTGAGCCAATGGCAGCGGGGAACGACGGGGCTGAAAACATGGCCGCCACAGAGTTGATTATTCTAATCCAGGACTCCATTTCCTCAGGGCTCCTACAAAACACAGAAATGATGGACTTTCACGTAAGGAAGACCAAGCTAGAGCTTCAGGAAATGGCTTTGCAGGACTTTGAATTCTACAAAGCGTTCTCAGAAGAAATAAAGGCTGAGAGGCGGAGATAAGAGAGTTTTAATTGAGCTTGAACTCAAGCATGAAATGAGATGGTGCTCTTACTGAGCCTGAAAGAGGAAAACTCTCCAGTCAGCGGTCTTCAGCTTCAGAACATTGGGCTTCTTCTCGTAGTCCACGGGCTTGATGGCCAGAGCGTGATGCACGCTGATGGCGTTCTTCAGATCCTCCTCTGACAGGGCCTTCTCCGCCTTATACTCGTCCTGCAGCACAACACAAAACTGCACTGAAACCACTTTCATTAAGAGCATTCTTCTAGCAATATTCATTCAACAAGGAGGTCAAACTAATGTTGGACAAAAACATACTTTAATTTGAGCTTTATGAAACAAGCAGATGATGACAAGCAGCTTCTTTCCTCACATCCTTCAGGACACAACTGAACACTAAAATCTTTGCAACAACTGACAGGAACATGCTAGCTTTTTCTTTTCCAACAGTTTTTCTCTTGCTTTGTGTGATAAAAAAGTAATTTTCATGTTTCATACTCTATTTAAATAATAATTTGCATGTGTCCCTGAAACTGTTGTCCACCCTGTCATTATGGGTAAATGTCATTTTCTAGTTTTTATGATTTTGATGTGAAATATAAGCCAGACATTTCTTTGAGTGATTTGCAAAAGCTTGAGGAAATCTTCCCTATATTTACTTTCTTCATTAAGTAAGTGGCAATTAACTCAACACCCATAAGTTAACTAGTGATCACCTCCCAGAGTTAAAGGAGTCACCCCTCTGTCTAAAGGTCAGATTCAGATGAAAATTCTCATTTATTCAGCACTTCTTCTGTTTCTATGACGATGAGCGTCATTTTAGGTGTGATTGTTGCTTAAGGCTTAACCAGACATGATTGTCTGACAATGACGTTCACTCGTCTGCAATGACTCTACTGTAATGGAACATGAGTGAGGGGGTGCTGGGGTCTATCAGATCTGAAATACATCTGTGAACTTGATTAGATCTCACATCAGAATCTCCTGCAGGAGAAAACTTCATCAATAGATGTGTTTCTGATGAATCTGTGAGCACATACCTTCTGCAGATACAGGATCATGCCTTTGAGAACCGCATAGAAGGTCTTCCAGCCTCTCTTGCCTCTCGGTGCTAAACAACAAAGAAAATCAATCAGGACAATAATAAGTCATCCTATATTGTTACAAACTAATATGACCAGATGTTCAGCAGACACACACAATTAACATCTCATAAATAATCCATAAGAGCCAGTTTACTTGATTGTAATACACAGTACTACAGTAAAGAAAAAGAAAGAAAGAAAGAAAGAAAGAGAAAAAATACAAATAAGTTCACAGGGTAGTAGGAAGGCTTTCCTGTAGCTCAGCGGTAAGAGCATTGTGTTAACAATGTAAGGTTGTGGGTTTGATCCCAGGGCATTGCACATACCTTTGTATAAATGTATAGGATAAAGCAATGTAAGTCGCTTGGGATAAAAGCCAAATGCCTAAATGTAAATGTAATGTAAGAAGAAATAAAACACCTTAAGAAGGCAAAAAGGATGAATGTAAGGTTATAGTTTTCATTGTCTCAGGATTAACAGAGCTTTGAATAGACTCCATATCATTTTCTAAATAAAATAAAGAAAAGGGAGGTTTACATCAAGTACATTTATGTTTATGAAATTTAAAGGAAACATAAATGAATGATCAAGTACTTTTCAATATTCTCTTTTGCATAATCAAACAATACAAAGAAAACATCTTTAAAACAAAAGGAAAAGTCACTCACAAAAAACACTGAAAGATGAAAAATTCTAACCAAAATGTTTAGGAGCCAGTTATGTGACAGAAACAGAATTGATTATTTATGAGCGTCTCTGTGTACAGGAATGAGTGTCAGTAAAGGAGCAGGATGGACATCTATAACACATCTCTGATTGATTTTCACAGGCAGCAGAAAGTCAATAATACCAGTTCTGGATGGTGGGTGAACTAACACTTTTGGCTTTTTACAGAAAGTGAAAATCAAATTGAGCTTCATGTGATTTCTAACAGG
>NC_079563.1:4505000-4550000 GCF_015846415.1 Triplophysa dalaica | reverse complement strand
CGTATCGACACCTAATACTAAGGACAAAACATTTTTAAAATTTATTCTAGCTATTGTATATAGGCCTCCAGGGCACCACACAGATTTTATTAAAGATTTTGGTGGGTTCTTATCAGAACTAGTACTGGCCGCAGATAGAGTCCTTGTCGTCGGTGACTTTAATATCCATGTAGACAATGATACAGATGCCTTGGGACTGGCTTTCAAAGACACTCTTAACTCCATGGGCGTTAGTCAACATGTGTCAGGACCCACTCACCTTCGTAATCATACTTTAGATTTAATACTTTCTTATGGTATAAATGTGGACGATGTTAAAATCGTTCAGCAGAGTGAAGATATTTCGGATCATTATCTGATATTATGTTTGCTTCAATGGCCTACGGCTGCAAATCAAACTCCTTGTTACAAATATGGTAGAACGATTACTTCAACTACCAAAGATGCGTTTCTCGATAATCTGCCTGAATTGTCTAAAATATCCAGCATGAGTAATAACGTTGACGATTTTGACACTACTATTGAAAATTTTAACTCTACTTTCTCGGAAATATTAGACACAGTTGCTCCTCTGCGTTTAAAGAAAATTAAAAATAGCAGCCCAACACCGTGGTATAATGAACACACTCAGACTCTAAAAAAAGCATCCCGTAAAATGGAGCGCAACTTTAAGAAAACGAATTTAGAGGTATTTCGTATAGCATGGAAGGATAGTACTCGAAATTACAGGAATGCAATAAAAACGTCTAGATCCGCCTACTTTTCAACACTAATAGAGGAAAACCATCACAACCCTAGGTTCTTATTTAACACCGTGGCTAAATTAACAAAAAATAAGTCGTCATCGACGTCAGATTCTGATTATCAGCATAACAGTGATGAATTTATGAACTACTTCACAAGTAAAATCCAAGATATAAGAGAAAAAATTATAACAATGCAACCTGTAGTGAAATCCGCTGAACAAACTAACTACAGCACCCCTAAGGAGAAATTGCAATTATTTTCTACAGTAGATCACGATGAACTGTCTAAAATCATTAAATCATCTAAATCATCAACATGCATGCTAGACCCTATACCTACAAAACTACTGAAAGAAATGCTCCCCGAAATTATAGATCCTCTTCTTAGTATTATTAACTCATCTCTGACATTAGGACATGTGCCTAAAGCATTTAAGGTGGCTGTTATAAGGCCTCTTTTAAAAAAAAAAAAACTCGACCCCAAAGAACTAGGGAATTACAGGCCTATATCGAATTTACCTTTTATATCTAAAGTTCTGGAAAAAGTAGTTTCAACTCAATTATGCTCCTTCCTCCAAAGGAATGACATTAATGATGAATTCCAGTCTGGATTTCGAGCATGTCACAGTACAGAGACTGCTTTGATCAGAGTTACAAATGATCTGCTTTTAGCGTCTGACCGTGGCTGTATTTCGTTATTGGTGCTGCTAGACCTCAGTGCTGCATTTGACACCATTGACCACAGCATACTTCTACATAGACTCGAAAATTACGTCGGCATTAACGGAATAGCATTGAAATGGTTTAAGTCTTATTTATCCGACCGTTTTCAATTTGTAGCAATAAACAATGAGGTGTCCCGCAAATCACAAGTCCAGTACGGTGTACCACAGGGCTCAGTCTTGGGACCCCTGCTCTTCGCATTATACATGCTACCTCTAGGAGATATAATAAAGCGACACGGAATTAGCTTTCACTGTTATGCTGATGATACTCAACTTTATATTTCCTCGATGCCTCATGAAACCCAGCAGTTTCATCGAATAAAGGATTGCATAGTTGACTTAAAAATGTGGATGAGTAACAATTTTTTACTACTAAACTCGGACAAAACAGAAGTGTTACTTACTGGACCGAAAACTGCTATGCGTAACAACCAAGAATACTGCTTAACGATTGACGGATGCTCCATAAAATCCTCGTCATCAGCTAAGAATCTTGGCGTTGTATTTGACAGTACTCTCTCATTTGAAAGCCATGTCGCAAACACCTGTAAAATTGCATTTTTCCATCTTAAGAATATATCTAAATTACGTCATATGCTGTCACTGTCAGATGCAGAGAAATTAATTCATGCATTCATGACATCAAGACTAGATTACTGTAATGCACTTCTAGGTGGTTGCCCTGCGGGCCTATTACAAAAACTGCAACTGGTTCAAAACGCGGCAGCTCGAGTTCTTACACGTACAAAAAAGTATGAGCATATAACCCCGGTTCTGTCAACCTTGCACTGGTTACCTATAAAGCATCGCATTAACTTTAAGATCTTGCTTATTACCTATAAAGCCCTACATGGTCTAGCGCCGCAGTATTTGAATGAACTTCTATTGTATTACAGACCACCACGTACATTACGTTCTAAGGGGTCCTGTCAGTTGGTAATACCTAGAATTTCAAAATCAAGTGCAGGTGGTAGATCCTTTTCTTATCTAGCGCCTAAACTTTGGAATATTCTTCCCTGCACGGTCCGGGAGGCAGACACACTCTGTCAGTTTAAATCTAGACTAAAGACTCATCTTTTTAATCTTGCATACACTACACCTCCATAATATTAATCCTCAGAGGATTTAGGCTGCATTATTTAGATCAACCGGAACCAGGAACACATCCAACAACAAATGATGTACTTGTTGCATCAAAGAGTGCAGAACAGTACTCTACTCTCAGCCAGTCTTGTCTCTTTGTTCCAAGGTTACCGCAGGATGCAGTTCATGCCCAGACCTGATGGCAGAGCTGAGAATGGGAAGCGGTGACCTGACAAGTGCTAAGAGGATAGAGCTGGATAAAGGACGCGACAACTTTGTTTTTTTCTACAACATTTCAAATGCTATTAGATTGTTAATGATAATCTTTAATTTTTATATTTTTATTAAGCCTTGTTGTGCAAGCACTGATGAGCTTGTGCAGAGGCAGCAGCTTTTGCCAGAGGGGAACTGGAATCCCCTGGTTGGGCCTGGGTTCCCCTGAGGTTTTTTTTCTCGATGGGAGTTTTGGGTTCCTCACCACCGTTTGCATATTGTTTTGCACTATCTGCCTGGCCGGGGGGGCTGCTTTAGAATTCATACTTGTATTAAATGTGTCTCATGTACAGCTGCTTTGTAACAATGAAAATTGTAAAAAGCGCTATATAAATAAAGTTGAGTTGAGTTGAGTTGAGTTGTAAGAGAGAGTGTGCAGACACACAAACACACAGACACACACACACACACACATGTGTGTAAGAGAGAGTGTGCAGACACACAAACACACACACAGACACACACACACACACACACACACATGTGTGTAAGAGAGAGTGTGCAGACACACAAACACACACACAGACACACACACACACACACACACACACATGTGTGTAAGAGAGAGTGTGCAGACACATACACACAAACACACTTACAGACACACACACATGTGTGTAAGAGAGAGTGTGCAGACACACAAACACACACTTACAGACACACACACACACACACACACACACACACACACATGTGTGTAAGAGAGAGTGTGCAGACACATACACACAAACACACTTACAGACACACACACACACACACACACACATGTGTGTAAGAGAGAGTGTGCAGACACACAAACACACAGACACACACACACACACACACACACATGTGTGTAAGAGAGAGTGTGCAGACACACAAACACACACACAGACACACACACACACATGTGTGTAAGAGAGAGTGTGCAGACACACAAACACACACACAGACACACACACACACACACATGTGTGTAAGAGAGAGTGTGCAGAGTGACTCATGTTGCACATCTGTTTTTATAGGAAGTATCTGAGTCATATATAGTTTAAACAAACTCATGATCTGAATAATTTGTGATTGATTAGATGATTAATCAGCATATCTTGTAATTAATTCTATCACAAATTGTATTCACTTGACAGCCTTAATATAAACATACTCAATAGTTCAATCATGTTCTGATGCTGGTGGACATACTGAACAGTATGATGTCACATTGACATGTAAAGACACGGTACAAGATCCCCAGTATATGTCACTGTATTCTCTTTATGACGATATATGAAGAGTTAAGTTCCAAACTGAGAACTCTGTTTTAAAAAAAAATCTAAATCCTGTTTTTGATTATGTTATCATGCTTTTATTGTGTTAGTACGGTTAATTTTTTGAGTTTTTAATGGCTTAAAACAAAACAACTGCTGTTTGATCGATATTAATTGGAATGCACAATAAAAAAAATATTTGAGAGTTATCTCATTTTGGAACCAAACTCTTCATATATATATATATATATATATATATAGAGAGAGAATAAATTGACAAATAAACCATGAACGTGTCCTACAGTGTGACACCATAGAGCAGGGTTCCTCAAATCTTACCCTGGAGGGCCGGAGCACTGCAGAGTTTAGCTCCAGCCCTGATCAAACTTGCACACCTGTGATTTTCTAGTGATACTGAACAACTTGATCAGCTTGCTCAGGTGTGTTTAATCAGGGCTGGAGCTAAACCGGCCCTCCAGGGTAAGATTTGAGGAACCCTGCCATAGAGTTTCTTTTCCAAATTTTTGCAATGTCACACTTTAGGACACTTGTACAGGATATTTGTCAACTACCCATAGTCATAAAAGCCAAATTAAGCTTAATGATGCTGCAAAATAAATCAAGAATATCTGTTACATTAACGTTGGACAGATAGCATAAAGATTGGGAATAATTACATTTGATGTAGAAAGTAAAGAGAAACAAGCCAATTCATTGTTTGTAATGTAATAATGTGGGCATTAAATGATGAATGAAAGTCCATTACTGTAATTACAGTAAGAGAGGCATGAGTAAGGAACACTTCCGCTCGTGTCAGCTGCACGGCTGCGCAGACGCTCTCTGTCAGTCATGCAGACGGATGGGTGTTGCTAAGAAACTTTAAATCCACAGAGCTCACAGTCATGTGCTTTATGCTCAGCACGACTCTTCTCTTTGTGACATTAGTGAGGAGGAACTCAGAATAGAGGTATATTTCAACAGGAGACCACTCACATGAAGAAATCATGAAGAAAAGAAGAACAAGGCAATGACTCAACACTCTCTCTCTCAGGACAGAAATGAGAAGTCTCTCTCTCTCATCTCACAACCTTCTGAGAAATGGGCATCATGTCCAAGGCCAGTTAGATGATGGGTGGCTTTGGTTGAGATCAGAGAGTGAAAGAGAGAGAGAAAGAGCTGGCCGTGTTTGACTGTAATCTGGCACAATGGGATGTCTCGCTGTCACTGTTATCAGCGTGTCAGAATAATCTCATGTTTTCAACATCATAATTACAGCTCATGTCTCCAATGCCACAGATCTCATCATTTGGCCTGATCTGAATGCTGTGTGTGTGTGTATCTTGATAAATCATTATCATCATACTTCTCCTTTTTATGATATAGTGAGACGAGCTGTGACCTCTGTGGTGTTTGGGCTTTTGATATGTTTGACTATTGTTACCATGGAAATAAAAATACATCATAGCGTGAGACAGATTTTTTGTCATCCACCATGCACCTCTAGTTTGTGTCTCGCTGTTACAGACAAAGCATTTCCTGTTTGATATTCAGCTGTGGTGTGGTGGCTTGTGCAGGTTTGAAGGTGTCATTTCCAGACTCTCCTTTATTTCTACCGCTGATAATAAAACCAACATTAATGCTAGTGGTCTACTTACACAGCCCATTCCAGCTTCTCATTCTTGATGGAGTTATACAACGACTGCAAAACACAGAAAAACATCAGAATTAGTCAACATAACATTTCATTTAGTATAAACTCATATTCACTGTGAGTTCAAGTGATTCAGATTCAAAACTTCAATATGATCAACTATAGGATAAACATCACATTCAGAATCCAGCGGTTGTGTTTCTGATCTGTTCAGTGTGTAACGCCACTCCTGCATGCGGCAGTTTTATTATAAAGCAGGTCTTCTCTCTCCGACACTAATGGATCTTTCTCATTCAGAGTAATCGCTCACAGTCATTGTGAAAATGTCACATTATTCTGTGAATAATTTCTGTCCAGACATGTCCGTAAGAAATCGTTTGTGTAAAGGTCACTTTAAACACACATTCACACATTAAAAACACACGCACATAGATCAATGCAGAGAGACAATATTACTGCGCAGCGTATTGTGTTGTACTTATGCTATCAAGTTCAAAAGTTTTTGTATTATAAATGTTTTATCGTTCGGTACCAAATTTTGATACCTAAGGGATGAATGGGGTTAACGTCAGTGAGCCAATAAGCATGCTGTGACGCGACATCAAGTCAAAACTGTGTAGTGTGTAAGTGTCTAGATGGAAAAGAACAAAAGTGTGACTGCATTACACCAGGCTCAATGTTCACAGTGCATGATGCAATATTTGTAACAAGATTATAGTGGCCGAGACCAGAAACACGACAAACCTGTTGAAACATTTGACAGTGAAATTAATAAAGAGAACTAGAAAGCTGTCAATATTTTAGTTTTAGTGTTTGGACGTTTGGCTGCAAAAATCAATGCTAAAAATGATTTAAGGTTAACTGATCAAACTAGTTAATTCATCTTGTTCAAGTGTGTTTATCTTAAGGTTTGGCTGCAGTTTCTCGGTTTTAATATTTCATTACATTTGATAAAATCAAAGTCAAGGTATTGGTATCGATTTCCACAGTGTTTGAATGATACCCGCCCTAGTTTTACTGTAAGGACACAAAATTTCAGCAAAAATGGTTGAGATGATTTAATTATTCCTGCCATCTCATTTTAATATACACTACTATCTACTATAAGTAAACCTTTGGCAGTTAAAGCTGCAATCTGTAACTTTTTGGTTATTAAATATTTTTATTAAGCAAGTAAATAAAAAGATAAATCTTTAAAAAATGTTAAGAATTATAAACATTTGACTTTAAAGTACGCTGCAATGTTTTGTTTTGAACAGAGGTGGTGATGTAAAGACAAAAGTTACGGATTGCCTCTTTAACTTTTTGAAAAGTGTACAAAGGAAAAATATGTCAGTAAATCAATGGTGTAATTTTGGGATGAGAGCAGCTGTTTGTCTGAGCAATAAAAACAAAAGCGGGTAGGGCGGGAGCAGTGCTTGAAGACTTGGCTGACAACCAAGATCACTCTTTTTGCAATTCAGTCTGGTCAGCACTTGTGAAGCAAACATTGAGTCTGCTTGAACACTGAGGGGGCGACCCCTCAACCCAATGCTTAGTAGTCGTCCGCTGCTGTGATGCCATGTCAAAATTAATATATAAATATATAAATGTACTTCAATAATTGAATTACATTCAGCATATGTAAAATAAACGGACGACGAAGCTAAAACACATCCATCACCGTTTACTGTTAAGTGTCCATTCAGTCATATTGCATTAAAAGCATTAAATCAGTTAAGCAGGAGAAAAGGTTCATGTGTTCGTGTGTCAGAGACGGCGGGATACCACCCGCAGGACGTGTTACACTGACAAACACATTGCTGTGAACCTCAGAGGCCGCCACTGAAACAGTCAATCAGAAATCAATCACAGAAAAGCTTGGAGACGCCGCTAACACGGGTCAAGGTGACACGCTAATGCCGTCTCCATAACATCGCATTCAGGCGGCACATCAAAGCATCTGTCAGTTTAAAAGCAAAACGTCTTCTGTGGACACACACCGTCTCTCATCCAAATGCAGCATTCTGTCGCGCTCAAGTATTGCGTCGCATTAGTACACACAACACCGGAGCTGCGCTTCATAACAAGTTTTATTGTCACAGACGAGCAGGATGTTATCATCATTCCGGTAGATTCAGTAATGACGGAGTTAAATCAGCCCCACGATGCCAGGCACACACAACCGCAGGCACACTTACCTTGTCCTTCTTGGGCAGTCCGCTGTTGAATTCGGCCGAATTGGACACTTTGAGAGACTTGGATCGGTATCCCGGCTGGGGCGGACGCCTCATCGACTCCTCCCTGCCGTACTTGACCGAGCCGCCCGGACGCATGCGGATCTTGCTGGTCCCCTGAACGCTGTTTACACCGATCATCTTCTCCAATTAATGCCCTGTCACACGCACGACGCAGAGGAGACGGAGAACGATCCAGCGATGCGTTTGCTTGGCTGAAGGAGCGCGAGGAGAGGAGGCGTCGAGCCAGGAGAAAGACAAGAGAACGGATGAATGGCTTCACGAGTCGAGCGGAGCTGCCCTCTCCCGCATCACTCGTTGGAGTGTTTGGATACAGAGCGATAGTTTCCCTGGAAGCAACACGTCAATGTGTGGTGGAGTCACAGAAAGAGAGAGAGAGAGAGAGAGAGAGGGGGGGGGGGAGAGAGAGAGAGTACGCTGCTGCTGCTGATGAGCTAATGTTGAAATGAATTCATTTATATTTCACACAGATGCTGTTGACCTGAGTCTGGAGTCGGGGGGTTTCAGACAGAGATGAACCTCTGTTGTAGATGATGGAGAAGCAAAGAAAACTTCTGCAAACTGCCCTTGGGCTGTGTGATACTGCTCATTTGAGAAATTCATAGCAAACTCTCACAGTCCTGAGGTGCTTTATGATAATATGAGCTCTGGAATAATAAGAGATCCAAACGTGTCTGGCTCAAGGTAAAATCACTCATTCAAAGTGTTCAAAATGACAGCAAACCATCAGGATTCTTCTTCAATACTGAGCCTGTGACACTCCCATGAGACAAACTACAGATTCAAGACGGACACTTTCTCAAAATCACAAGCTTCCCTCTGATTGGCTGGCCTTTGCTATGACAAAACATATAAAACTGTGGGTTTAACATGTTCATTAGATGAATTCATTATGATAACACGCTAAAATGATGAACACATTTAACACACTCGCCCTGTCCCAGGTCATCTGTCATTTATAAACAGTTGATTGAAGAAGAATATGATGCAGTTATGATGAAGCTGATAGAATGCAGTCAGAAACGCGTCCTGAGGCTCAGCTCAGCTATCACACAAGTACTATCACAAGTGATGTTTTTGTCCCAAACAGAACATCTGCAGAAATATGAAGTAACATGGTGTTTTTTTAGACAATTTGCTAGGACTGCCTGTGAAAACCTCACTCTTCTCCATCAAACACTGTGGATGCTTCTCAATGTGCCTCCTCCTTTCCTCGCTCCTCCATCCAAAACCCTTTGAGCTCTAAGGACATCTCAACTCTCTAACTGTAGCCGGAGGAGCGAGGAAGCTTTCTGAGGAGTCTTGAGTGAGGATACACGGGTGTTTCCTTTGCAGAAGTGTTTAATCAACTAAGTGTGATGCATAAACATCCATCAATGTGATAATTAGGCATTATATTATTGTAAATGTAGACCTATTTCAGACACTAGTTAATATTCATATAGTAGTTCATATATCACATATATTTAAAATACCTTATATACAATTCTGAGCACTTTTAAGCATGTTTTTAACTTATTTTCTTGTTGTGGGCATTAAGACATCTGCCTAAAGTATGAATTTAACTTTATTTTGTATTTTCTTAACGTGCAATATGTACAGTCATCATTTATTGACAACGCTTTGAAGTGGTGCTAAAGGGAGCGAGGATATGGCATTTCACTTGATTTAATTCCTCCGAAGCGAAGAAAAGAAACAAGGATGCACAAATGAACTGAGAAGCAGCCTATAGCTTGTGAGCATCGTTCGCGGTAGACAAATCACAGCAGACCAGACCATCTGACCAATCAGATCAGAGTATGCTGCTGGAAAGGAGGGGATTAGAAGAGTCAGTCAAGAAGTAAGTTAATAATAACAAGCTAATAATATTTTAACAAATTGTTTTTACACCTTGAATGTACGCAAACTTTGTACATGAGCCAAAATAGGACCTTAAAAATCAAGGAATATTTAATCTTTAAACGAAACGTGACTTCTGAATTAATCAACAAATCAAACAAACGAAATTAATCAAATACAGTATTTCGTAATAGAAAGATTTGAAAAAGGTTTCATGAAAATGATTGTGGGCAGGTGTTATCAGGTGGCTTTAGACAGAATGTCACACGCTTCACAATATGCCTTACTGTGACACTGAGCCAATGGACGCATGCATCATCACGTCCATCTGTTCCCTACCGGAGAGGCTCAGCTCCCAGCATGCACTGCTTCACAGCCCACAGCAGTTATGTCACACTTGCACTAAATGACAGAAACATGACAGAGTTCAACGTGTGGACTTGTGCTTCCAATTTCTGTCTCTTAGGTTTGTTTTATATGTGTTCTCTGTAAAGTTGCATTGCAACAATGTAACGTTTCATTACATAATCATTTGAAGAGGATCTTTTTAACTAATTTTACAAATATCTTTAAGATCTAATTATATATGTACAATAAAAAAAGAATGATAATTAATAAAACTGAACAGGAAGTGCTTCTGGACGGGTGTATACACCTTGTGAAATGGTCTATATAAGTACTTTCATTCAACTTTCACTGAATATTTGATGTATTATGCATCTGTGAAAAATGTGATACACATGCTTGCTTCATAGGACCTTGAATATAACAGCCCGTTTACTAACCTTTTTATTGTTTTATCAACAACTTTTTCACAGTTAGCATCGCTAATATATAGAAAACAATATTTTCTTTCCAAAAACTGCAATAATTTACATATGTTTACCCTTAAGCTGCTTTGCAAAATCCATAATTGTGAAAAGTGTTATTGAAATACATTTAAATTCAATGAAACTGGGGGTCATAGTAGATTTCCACTACACAATTATCATGGCCAAAATAATTCAATATCAAAATATTGATACAGTATAATTTTTTGGTCAATGAATTACACTGAAAATATAATTGTGAGGAGGCGCACGAGAGAAAGAGAGAGAGTGAGAGAGTGACCAGTGTGGCTATTATGGCAAAATTGGTGTAAAACCACCAACTGGTATGTTTAAGTGTGTTACACTGCATGATCACGTGTATTTGTAGCAAAATATCAATGAATTGTCAATCAAATCAGGTTTATTACCAATGCTGGTTTATTAAACTGCAGTGAAATCATTAGTCTGAAATCCTACTTCCTGTGGCTGTATATTAAAACACATCAAATGTTGTGATTGGCTCTGAACTGTGCTATATTCTGGTATTTTTAAGTAAGAACAGACCAATGGCGTCTGGTTGTGACACACAGTGGTCGTGGCTCATTTCTACTGTGCAGTTTGTGATGAAGTGAATGAAAGCATTTTTACTGCTTTACTCTAACCGAAGGAAATCTTTATATATAGTGTATGTTCATCTGCCTGCTCACCATAAATCTCATCCTGTTTTATACCCTCCTTAAAACAGTCCGGCTCAATATAACCTACAGGTAATGGCCCTGAAACTTTGTCCGTGTCCTTGGTCTCACACACTGAAATAATTCATTTCACCAACAACACCTCAATGTAAAAGACACTCCTCAATGTAAATAAAGAGGACGCCTCACACATGCTCGTGCATCGCATCAAAATAAAACACACAAAGTTTGTTTAGTAAGATTTGTAGGATGAAATGCTGCCTCAGTGCTGCTTCTACACTTAAAGATGGCTGCCAAATAAAACTGAATAGACATCATGACCTTGTGCACAAGAGGCTGTGATTTAACGCTAAGTGTCTGGATGTTCTGTGTGTGTGTGTGTGTGTGTGTGTGTGTTATAATGACTCCAGCAGATGTGAGAATCCTAACATCCCAGAGCGCACCACACTGCAGTGAAACACAAACATCACACCACATGTATGTGTAGAGGCTTTAACACTACCAAACCCTACTGAATCACCTGTACTGAATACAAACATTAACAGTAGTTGAAGGGATAGTTCACCCTAAAATCTCCATTCTGTCCTTCGACAGTAGACATTTACTTGCATTGGTTTGATGTCTATACAATAGAAACAGGTTCACAACATTCTTCCAGAGAAAATGATTTTGTGTACTGTGGCAAATAGAAACTCACACAGGTTTGTGAAAATAGGGTGATTAATGATGATAGAATTTATTTTTTGGTGTACTATCACTTTAAAGGGTTAGAACAAAAAAGAAGATATTTTGAGAAATGTCTCAGTGGTTTTGTGGAAGTCAATGGGGTTCAGTGTTGTTTGAATACCAACATTCTTCAAAATATCTTCTGTTGTGTTCTGCAGAAGAAAGAAAGTCAGACAGGTTTGAAAGGAAACACAGGTTAATAAATGTTGACTGTGATGGGTAACTATCACTCACACAGGTGATTTGTTTGGAGTCAACAATTACAAAAGCATAAAACTCCACTGAACACTTTATGTACTGGAGGAGATGTAAGGTGCAATAATCCTCTCTGCATGTGTACAGCAGCACTTTCTAAAGATAGATACCGTCATTTTCCAACACTGTTGGAATGTTCAGAGCATTTCTAAACCTGAAGAGAGCAGCCGCATGAATCTCAACAGATCTTTGACCTGCAGGTCCAGAAGAGAATCTGTCAATCAGTTACATATGCGGTATTATAACCTCACAGAAACAAAACATGAGCTGAACGTTCATCACACCTCGCTGAGTCTTCAGTCAATAACATCTACAGCAGTGTGTGTATAATAGGTATCATGGGAAGAGAAGTGTCATTACTGGTGTCTGATCTTCAGTCCCTCACGGTTCTGATATAAAGGCAAAAACCTTTAATAGATTGAGAGATTGAACATGGGCTGTGGGTCATGACCAAAAGGACAAGATCCCGGATACAGGCGACCGAAATGAGCTTTCTCTGGAGGGTTGCTGGGCGATCCCTTAACTCAACTCAACTCAACTTTATTTATATAGCGCTTTTTACAATTTTCATTGTTACAAAGCAGCTGTACATGAGACACATTTAATACAAGTATGAATTCTAAAGCAGCCCCCCCGGCCAGGCAGATAGTGCAAAACAATATGCAAACGGTGGTGAGGAACCCAAAACTCCCATCGAGAAAAAAAACCTCAGGGGAACCCAGGCCCAACCAGGGGATTCCAGTTCCCCTCTGGCAAAAGCTGCTGCCTCTGCACAAGCTCAACAGTGCTTGCACAACAAGGCTTAGTAAAAATATAAAAATTAAGGATTAAAGATTATCATTAACAATCTAATAGCATTTGAAATGTTGTAGGAAAAACAAAGTTGTCGCGTCCTTTATCCAGCTCTATCCTCTTAGCACTTGTCAGGTCACCGCTTCCCATTCTCAGCTCTGCCATCAGGTCTGGGCATGAACTGCATCCTGCGGTAACCTTGGAACAAAGAGACAAGACTGGCTGAGAGTAGAGTACTGTTCTGCACTCTTTGATGCAACAAGTACATCATTTGTTGTTGGATGTGTTCCTGGTTCCGGTTGATCTAAATAATGCAGCCTAAATCCTCTGAGGATTAATATTATGGAGGTGTAGTGTATGCAAGATTAAAAAGATGAGTCTTTAGTCTAGATTTAAACTGACAGAGTGTGTCTGCCTCCCGGACCGTGCAGGGAAGAATATTCCAAAGTTTAGGCGCTAGATAAGAAAAGGATCTACCACCTGCACTTGATTTTGAAATTCTAGGTATTACCAACTGACAGGACCCCTTAGAGCGTAATGTACGTGGAGGTCTGTAATACAATAGAAGTTCATTCAAATACTGCGGCGCTAGACCATGTAGGGCTTTATAGGTAATAAGCAAGATCTTAAAGTTAATGCGATGCTTTATAGGTAACCAGTGCAAGGTGACAGAACCGCGGTTATATGCTCATACTTTTTTGTACGTGTAAGAACTCGAGCTGCCGCGTTTTGAACCAGTTGCAGTTTTTGTAATAGGCCCGCAGGGCAACCACCTAGAAGTGCATTACAGTAATCTAGTCTTGATGTCATGAATGCATGAATTAATTTCTCTGCATCTGACAGTGACAGCATATGACGTAATTTAGATATATTCTTAAAATGGAAAAATGCAATTTTACAGGTGTTTGCAACATGGCTTTCAAATGACAGAGTACTGTCGAATACAACGCCAAGATTCTTAGCTGATGACGAGGATTTTATGGAGCATCCGTCAATCCAGCCTTAGAGATAGGGTGAGAAGCTCGGTCACTCAGGAGGAGCTCAGAGTAGATCCGCTGCTCCTCCACATCGAGAGGGGTCAGCTGAGGTGGCTCGGGCATCTTTTCCTGATGCCCCCTGGACGCCTTCTCGGGAAGGTGTTCCGGGCATGTCCCACCGGGAGAAGACCCCGGGGAAGACGGGACTGCTGACGAGAGAGGACCGGGCCAGGACATATGTTTAAGTTTGTATTTATGTTCATGTGGCCGGCAGTCGACCGTGAGGTGGCTGCCCGTCTTTTACTTCAGTGTTATTCTTTGTTTATTTTTATTAAAGTTTGTTAAATGTTCGCCGTTCCCGCCTCCTTCCTTGCCAACTTTGAACTGTGTTACAGTCTATTAAGCTATAGAAGCTACTTCTGCATGCTATCAGGATATAAACATGAATTTGCACTATTGTTGTACTGACACTGACAGGTAATTATTTATAGTGAACTGTTGTGACAGTAAAAATCACTATTTGAATATCAAGCCATGAACAATGAACTATTTGACAATGTATGTTTAACTAGACTACTGTACAGCCTGGGTATCTTGAGCTCAATCATGACCATCACCTGTGTTCACTTACTAAAATCTAGTATGGAGTAAAACATGTTTTATCATATTTAAAGGGGTCACATGGCGCGAGTACGTGTGTTTCTGTGTTTTTGGTGTGTTATAAGTGTGGGAGCAAAACATGCATTCTATGTAAAAGCGAATGCTCACCCAGACCAGCCTGAAAAACCTGGTGTAAACACACCCCCACAAATCTACATCAGTTGGTGGTCTGATTTGACTAAGACCGCCCAAATGTAGATACAAGTAATAGTACAATTGAAGAGGAACCTAATGTTCCAAATATGGTCAGAGGCGTTACATTTCCCTCACACGCTTGCAGTATTCCACCAATCACTACACACTGATGAACTGGCCAATCAGAGCACACCTCGCTTTTCAGAGCCATGAGCTTTCTTCAAAATCTGTGTGTTTCAGAGAGGCGGAGCAAAGAGGAGATACTAACATGCACCTTATGTGGAAAGTACAGCGTTTTTCAACCTTATATCCTGTAGATACATTACATTACATCTAAAACAAACCATAATATTCATTTTAGCCCTGTCATATGACCCCTTCAATTAAACACCTGACAAATGATCAATAAGCTGTACTTATCTCTTACTACTGGTTGATATTTGAAAAAGTTAATAATCTTGTTTTTGACACTGATTTTGGCTGATGTTTTTGTAATGTATTTAAGCGTAATAACACTTCATCAACTACCACCACATAAAAATGTGCTACCGGCACAAGCCTAATGGCAGCAAATGTTTGGTCAGGAAATAACGTGTGGTCTGATGACATGTTTCTAGTCTATTACCTTACATGAATTTAGAAGTCTGGTTTCATATCAGACAGGAGTTTTTAAGAGGAAAGTTCGGCCCAAAAAAAGAGTTATCCATTTTATACTCTCATATGTTTATAAACCTGTTTGTGACTCATTTGTGTTCGACACACACAGGTTTGACATGACGTGAGGTTGAATAAATGGTGACAAAATTTTCTCTTCAACGTGAACCGTCCCATTAACTTCCCAAATCATCCCCTACCAGCTAATGGTGTTGACAGCACTGTAGCAAAAAACTCCATAAACCACATGACGAAACATGAAAATGTTTGAGTTTTCCTCTGCACAACACACTTGTCACATGCAATTCACAATGCAATAATGGTGAAACACAGCAGCGTGAATAAAAGAAAACATAAGAAGGTCAATGATGCGAGATGAAGAGCCATCGAGTTACAGTATGCAACCAGATCACACAGAGCATTTGATATATGAGTTTTTAATACTGTATGAGAAATGATGACGGGTCACACAGCACGTGAACTTCACTACAGTCTGTCATCTGGTCATTTCTGGGTGTCATTTCTGGGGTTTTTCTGCTGTGTATTAAATCATTTATCACTGCAGCTTACACTTTAGCCTTCAACTGACATAAAGTAATAAGTCAGTGAAACAGACTACATCTTAAATGGATATGTATGTGTGTGTGTGAAATGCTTGTCAAGGTGAATGAGGCTGTGTGTGAAGAGTGAAGTAGAAATGAGTGAAAGTAAGTCATGTTGGTGGTGAAGCGCAGGTGGAAGTCTCCACTGATGGAGTTTGGCAGAGGACGGTCACGACAGACGCTCAGCAAGGGCACTGAGTTTTACTGCGAGCGGCCATATAAAGTGCAAACTCAACATCTCACGCATGCACTCCACGTCCTGTCAGTGTCAGGTGTAGTGCTTTTATTAAAGCCATCCGCTCCGGGGGATTTCATTATTCACAGATCTAACTCATAGTGTCCATACGGGCCGGTTTCCACCTGTGGCTTCATAGGCCTGGCTGCGGTGACTGTGCCAAAGCCGGACGTGACATCTCAGAGATATCACGGAACAGCGCAGCAGGCGGTCCATGGAAATCACAGAACGGCATGAAAAAAGCACTGAACGTTGTGAAGTCAAAATAACTACACTGTTTATCCATAGACGCACGCACAAAACCTATTTATCAAACTGAATGAACATTTAGGAACAGAACGGGTGTGTTCAACAGCATTCTGAATCTTGACTTATTAAATTAAGAAGTTGTAAAGTGATTTATATTTCATATTGAGCACATTTATTTCACAGTTACCCATCTTATTGAATACATGAATACATCCGGACACGTGTAAGAACCAGTGAGACTTGAGATTATCAGTATGCTGCCACAATGGATTTGACAGCTCTGTTCTGAATGTTGTCATGGATGTGTGATGCATCGACTGCTAAATAAGCTGAAAATATCAATGATTTTGGCTTCAGAAGAGATTTAAAACTTCAGTCAATAGGATGTTAATGTATGTCACATTGACCCATTTATAAAGATGAACACGACTTTTTAAATGTAAAATGATTCGTTTGTGTTCAAATGAAGTAATAAAGTCATGTGTGATGATATGAAGGTGAGTAAATGATTTTTGGGGGGTATGTCAGAGGTGAAGAGTAATGTAGGTCAAAAGTTTGAGGAGCGTGCGTCTGTCTCCAGTGACATCATATATTACTAATGAATGCAGGGCAAGAGCGCTTTTGTGCTGAACTTGTATCGGATGTACATACATCAGCGAATGATCCGTTCATATCAAGTGATCATCTGTGCTCTCTTCTGTGTTAAATATATAAGACACAGGACAGGAATGCTGGGAGATTTAGGTCTTACCTTCAGCAGTTCTCGGGGGAAATCTTGTCCTCCGTTGAGCCCGTCCAGGTTATTGATGAATTCCTGGCACGTCATCTTCTTTCCAATATTCTGCGGGGCATGAGAAACATTTATTGGCCGGTTAATGGGACAGAACGGCAATGCATCACTTTAATTTAAACACGTGAGCTCACAGTGACCTGACAGCAGCAGAGGAGGCCATCTATTATCACATCCCAGCCTGCACTGCTACAGCTGCTCTATATCTGACAATATCTCTGTTTAAACCTTACCAACATGTTCCAAAGAAGAGGTCTGTAGTCTTTATCCTGCGCTTCTGGGAATACTGAAGGAGGAATTTTATTTTGCTTCTAACAAATTGAAGAATAACAAAGAAGACTAAATAGAATATCCACTTCAAGGGAGATCCTCTCAAGATCTTGGTTTCAAAATGTCAAACAAAGTTTTCTTAAAAATACTCATGTCAAGAAATTCTTTTTTTTATTAATTAAACACAAGGTATGAAATGTTAGGAACAGTTTAACTTTTTTATCCTCATTACCATATGCATTTAAATCCCAATCCCATAGCATGTTTAAAGAACACAAGCCATGATGCATAAGCAAGTTTTTATTAATCATACATAAAAAAACAAAAACGAATTATATTTTAATATAAATTTTGACTTAATTTCTTTCAATGTTGAAAATGGTCTGTATCAGTATTGATAAGGGAAAAGTCGTGAACACAAAAGAGAAAAATAGAAAGTAATCTGCTAATCTGTAAAGGTACTGTTACATGGGTTTTACTCAAATAAAATCAAACTTCATGTAAATATTTTCAGTGATATATTTTAAATATATAGCCTTTCAGATAATAAAGTGGGACGGATCGGATGTGTGTTTGGACAACTGTACCGAGCCTATTTTACACTAATTAAAGATTCTTTGACTTTTAAACTTTTCAGGTATGTTTATTTAATAAACAAATTATAGACGTTCTTCCAGAGTAACCCAGAAAAGGGTTTTTAATAACCACATGTCTAACATGTGTCAAGACAGGAAGCATTTAGAAAGCAATCGGCTTAAAAAAAATATGCTTTTGTTCCTGTAATTTACACATTCATAATATTTACTGTACCAGTAACAATGTTTTGCTAGTGAAACTAAGTGAATGATGATGAAAGAACTGGGTTTTAACTGTGAGCAGCGTGCAGCTGAAGTGATTTAACCAGAGAAAATGATTCATCATTTATTGGCCTAAATTTTATTATCACCCGATACAGATAACACTCAAAATAACTACTTATCAGCTGATGCCGATATGGACGATAATTTATCGTGGATCCCTAATTATGATCATTTTTTGTGTAACCGAATGATATGTTTTATAACAAAAATCTATAGTGCCACGATGCTTCAGTGGTTTTGTGAGCATAAGCCACAAGTAAACTGACCAGTACTCTGTATAATCCAAAGACAGGATGTTTTCTGAACATCACCACCAGCATCATCATCTAAAAACATAAAGAAACTACAATGATGTACAATGATTTTGCCTGCTGTTTATATTTCCCGCTCAGACATTTGAATCACAGCACATCACGTGTGTCACATGGTGAATCAGAATGTTTAATATTACAGCTTGTCAATAACCTGCTCTGTATTTATATCAATGCGTTTCATAATGAACTGTGAGATCCGTAGAGACGAAAACTCAATGAGATGTGAAATATAATTGACTGGAGCACATCATTTAAACAAAAAATCTCCAGTGAGCTCACACACACAGATCTGACTGATCACAGAACATGAAGCCGTCTCAAATAAAGAGCAGCCGTTGTTTGTTCCACAGACTTCACTCTTTCTGCCAGCACCAGCCGACTTTGTAGGTGGACGGCACTGACAAATGTTCAGACTGGCACGAGATACTGAAGAGAGACACAGACTGCTTCACAAACACACACGTCTACACAACACCCTCCACAGCATTTCATCTGAACCGCGTCTCATCCATCACTTCAGTACAAGATGAAGTGGTTCTCTTACTCTTTTGGTCTCATTTGACACGGGTCACAAAGCCTACGTTATAAAACCTTCCTGTGCAGGGAAAATAAATCAAACCATGAGTCATTTTCTCAGGAGTTGCCAATGAAGAAAATACAAATGTGTGTAACTGCAGTCTTTAAATGTTTAAGATTTCAGCACAAAGAGAATGAAGACTTTTCTTATGTTCAGTAGGATTTAATAGAGTCTTTATAAGGGCAATCCTGTGAAATTGTCAACCTTACCATGGAAAAATCCAGAATTTATCAAAGGTTTTTACTATCCTAACAGCACAGATGTCAACATTTGCTGGTTCAAATACCTATGTCAGGTCTTCTTCAGGTCTTTATAAAGCATTCGTTTCATTTTTAGTGCATGATTTTTCATAATCAGGTAAGTGCCATTTTCAGGATTGTCACATCAATAACGCTACATATTCTTCATAAATGGACACATGAAAATTTAATTAAAGTAACTATTTGATGTTCTATATGAAGAGGCATCCCTTCTCAACTTGTTGGGTATAATTGCTTCAGGTTGGTCATTTTAATTCACAGAAATCCTGCAAAGTTTGTCGTCTTCCAAAAATGGTGTCCTTTTTGTCACACCCTGGCCTTTTTTAAAACAGAAATCTTGTTACGGCATATACAGGAGTCATGGAGCAAACTTCAATACTTATTAAGACCTTTTAAGACTCTCACTTCAAGTTTTAGCCTCTTCAAGTTTTAACCGGTCACATTGCTGACCCATTCACTATATACTGACTGTTAGAGACAGAACAACTAAACAAGTCTTGTTGCATTAATAAGGAGTATCACAAACTCATTCAGAAGGGTGGAAAGGAAGCACAAGAGAATTCACTGAGTGACTAACCCAATTCAAGGTTTATTAGAAAGGGAACCAGCTTTGTGGCTAGCCCTTAGCATGGTGGACCGGACAGTGTTGATCCACATGGAGGCTTCGCTGATTGCCTTCAGACACACCTCACACTTATTCCCAGAGACGGCCCTCAGCCATGGATCCAACTCCTTATACTACGACTAGTAGCACAAAAACTTTCACAACCTCTTCGGACAAATATGAAAAGATGATACATAACTTAATACCTTGGAAAATGGCATTTTAAGACTTTAAAGCTCCAGTATGTAATAATTTTGTAATAAAATTTCAGAAAATAACTTGCACAGTGTGATATATTTCCTCCAGTTGTGTACTTACAATATTTCAAAAGTCTCTAAAGATTTTTTATTTCAGAGAAATTCCGATTTTAAATAACTGGCCGTCCCGGAAAAGAAATGTCGCCTCTCAGTGACGCAATGTCCGCTCTATACTTTGTTCCGGTGTAGACCAGAATATCACATGGTCAAATGCGGAAGTGGTTGTTATGGATCACGATTACTCTTTGGCGAGTATTGAAGTGCCAGTAAAACGGAAGCGTCCATATTTGGATACACGCAGACTGTGTGACAAACGGAGGAATAAAACCAGGATAAATATCGGCCAGGCGTTTTCGAGATGGAGAGAGCTGCGCGACAATCTTGGACTTGACAGAGACTCTGCTCTCGCGAGTGTATTGATAGACAGGTAATACAAAAACAAATAAATTACCTCATCCGTGATCATGATTCGTTTATCCAATTTAGATACATCGCTATGGCGAAAACGCATTTAAAACGACATCTCCCATCGTCACTTGCTTCATAGCGTCATCAAGCTTCGCCTTTGTTATTGTTGGATATGCGCCCTCTTGTGGTCAAATACCAAGGTTACATATTGCAGCTTTAATATTTACATTTACATTTATGCATTTGGCAGACACTTTTATCCAAAGTGACTTACATTGCTTTATCCTATACATTTTACATAGGTATTTACAATCCCCTGGGATCGTACCCACAACCTTGCGTTGTTAACACAATGCTCTTACCACTGAGCTACAGGAAATTTTTAAATAGACTAACTGATCAACTTTGAATCCTTTTTAAGACCTTGCAGACACCCTGCTTGTGCACAGACCAATGTTTTTCAGATGTTTAAACTATCAACAAGGGTTTAGTGAAATATAAACAGATGGTTCAGTATATTGGTAACAAACACATTCTCTGAGTGTTTTATGTCACATCCATAACGCTGGAATTGCGCATAAATGTTAATCCTCATTAACTTTCACTATATTTTAAAGACATTCTTCAAAATATTTTGTCTTCTGCAGGAGGCAGAAAGTCTGTTTATGAGTTTGAAGTTGTGTAAACGATGACAGGAATATTCATAGTTCAGTGAACTACTCCTTTAAGCACCCTCGCATATATTTTTTTAAATATTCACAGAGGAAAAAGCGTTACGCCCTCATTTCACAAAATGTGATGTCTTTTCCTGTGATGTGGAGCTAAACATGAGGTAAAAGTGATTCTGTGAGTCTCTGTAACCCGTGTGATATGCATAATGCTGGTGTCTCAGAGAGCAGCCAGTGATTTGTGTGTGTGTGGGTGTCTGGCATATATTTGTGAAAAGATCGGCGGCTGTGCAGCTTTCAGCTGTCTTCACCCACATCATAAGCAACTGAACAATGTTGGATAGGAAAGCGTCTAGAGAAGTGCTGCGGCGTGGGCAGAAAACATCCACGTCTCCACGGCACATGTGCTCCAATCAACGTAAGTCCAAGATACATGACCAAACTCCATGGAGACTGGCGAGTTGAGCTATTCTTAGACATCCCAGAATGCACCTCACTTTTCACTTAAAGAGGGCGGTTGGATTCCTACTGACGGCACGGATCTGAAGCACATATTCAGACTAGGCTTTCTCTCCTCTGGTCATGTAGATGGTATATAGACACATTTAAGTACACTTAAAAGCTAAACCTTGAACATTCATCTTCATAGGAACTTATTTCCAAACGAGGCTCATCAAACTATTCCCCAACAATGACAATGATGCTCTACTTAGGTTTGACACCGGTTCAGAATCCTCTCATCCACCCGCATCATCCTCAACATATGACAAAAAAAACAGCCAATAAGTTTATATTTTTACTTTTAATACTAATTATTAGCTATTGTAATGTGCTTTATTATTGCTATATCAGGGAATATACAGAAATCATGGAGCTAAATTGAATACATTTGAAGACCTTTTTAAGATCTCATCTCCACTTTGTTTTAATTGGTTACATTGGCGACATAAAAAATGAAAATTCTGTTGTCATTTATTCACCCTCAGGTTGTTCTAAACCCGTATACATTTATTTGTTTGTAAAAATGGTAGCAATTTTCAGTTCTGGGACATCACCCACTACCATAATAGGAACACAAATATTGTATCTTTTTGGTTCTGATGAAAACATAACGAGATATTTTGAAGAATTTCGAAAAAACAACAGTTCTGGGGCACCTTTGACATGTACAGTTGAAAGAAAAAGTATGTGAACCCTTTGGGCTTACTTGGATTTCTTCATAAATTGGTCATAAAATGTGTTCTGATCTTCATCTAAGTCACAACAATAGAGAAACACAGTCTGCTTAAACTAATACCGCACAAACATTATACGTTTTCATGTTTTTATTGAACACAACATGTAAACATTCATAGTGCAGGGTGGAAAAAGTGTGTGAACCTTTGGGTTTACACCTTTGGGTAACTGTTGACCCTCCTTTGGCAGCAATAACCTCAACCAAACGGGTCCTATAGTTGCAGATCAGACCTGCACAACGGTCAGGAGAAATTTTGGACCATTCCTCTTTACAAAAGTGTTTCAGTTCAGCAATATTCTTGGGATGTCTGGTGTGAATCGCTCTCTTGAGGTCATGCCACAGCATCTCAATCGGGTTGAGGTCAGGACTCTGACTGAGCCACTCCAGAAGGCGTATTTTCTTCTGTTGAAGCCATTCTGTTGTCGATTTACTTCTATGCTTTGGGTCGTTGTCCTGTTGCATCGTCCATCCTCTGTTAAGCTTCAGTTGGCAGACAGATGGTCTTAAGTTTTCCTGCAAAATGTCTTGATAAACTTTGGAATTCATTTTTCCATCGATGACAGTTATCCGTCCAGGGCCTGAGGCAGCAAAGCAGCCCCAAACCATGATGCCCCCTCCACCATATTTCACAGTTGGGATGAGGTTTTGATGTTGGTGTGCTGTGCCTTTTGTTCTCCACACATAGCGTTGTGTGTTCTTTCCAAACAACTCAATTTTGGTTTCATCTGTCCACAGAATGTTTTTCCAGTAGTGCTGTGGAACATCCAGGTGCTCTTTTGCAAACTTCAAACGTGCTGCAATGTTTTTTTTGGACAGCAGTGGCTTCCTCCGTGGTGTGGTGTCCTCCCATGAAGTCCATTCTTGTTTAATGTTTTCCTTATTGTAGATTTGTCAACAAAAATGTTAGCATGTGCCAGAGATTTCTGTAAGTGTTTAGCTGACACTCTAGGATTCTTCTTCACCTCATTGAGCATTCTGCGCTGTGCTCTTGCAGTCATCTTTACAGGACGACCACGCCTAGGGAGTGTAGCAACAGTGCTGAACTTTCTCCATTTGTAGACAATCTGTCTTACCGTGGACACATGGACATCAAGGCTTTTAGATATACTTTTGTAGCCCTTTCCAGCTTTATGTAAGTCAACAATTCTTGATGGTAGGTCTTCTGAGAGCTCTTTTGTGCGAGGCATGGTTCACATCAGACAACGCTTCTTCAGAACAGCAAACTCAAAACTGGTGTGTGTTTTTTATTGGACAGGCCAGCTTTAATCAACACATCCAATCTCATCACATTGATTGGACCCCAGGTTGGCTGACTGCTGGCTCCAATTAGCTCTTGGAGAAGTCATTAGCCTAGGGTTTCACATACTTTTTCCACCCTGCACTATGAATGTTTACATGTTGTGTTCAATAAAAACATGAAAACGTATAATGTTTGTGCGGTATTAGTTTAAGCAGACTGTGTTTCTCTATTGATGTGACTTAGATGAAGATCAGAACACATTTTATGACCAATTTATGAAGAAATCCAAGTAAGCCCAAAGGGTTCACATACTTTTTCTTTCCACTGTAATTGTTCCTACTTCTTGCAGTCAATGATGTTCCAAAACTGAAAATTGCTAACATTCTTCTGAAGACCTTTCTCTGTCTTCATCAGAAAAAAGGAAATGTATACAGTTATGAAATCACATGATGTAGTATATGATGACAGAATTTTCAATTTTGGGTGGAGTTTCACTTTAACTTACATTTACTATATATATGATTGTAAGACAGCACAACTAAATAGTCTTGGTTTGTGATAACTCCTCATTAATGCAACATAATTCAGAAGGTTGGGAACGAAACCCCAGATAATAAACTGAGTGACTAACCCAGTGCGAGGTTGATTAGAAAGAGAAATGAGGCTCCGCTAATCGCCTTCAGTCACACAGAGCAGTACTGTACAGCTCACAGTTTTTCCCAGACACGGCCATCAGCCATGGATCCAACTCTTTATCCTCAAACCATTTGCACTAAAACTTGCATTTCCCAATTAGTCAATGATGTTGCTTAACAACCGGTTGTAAATGGACCTCCCACTATTCGCCTACGCTAAGATTAAATTCAGGCAAACTTTAGCATATGACCTCTTTGGGCAAGTGTGAAAATATGATACAAAATGTAATACCCTGGAAAATGGCATTTATGACTTTTCTCTAAATTGATTTATCTACTTGTAATTATTTTTCAAGACACCGCGGACAGCCTGTATATAGATCAGAGATGTGTTATGGTGTTTTGGTGATTTAATGCCGGTTGTAACATTAGTTTGCAGTGATGAAACACAACTTGTTGTAATGTGAAGTGATCTTTCTGTCGGCTTGGACCAGGGTGGTCATTCTCCTAAACGTCTGACATTAACAAAATATTTTCATTTTCAGAACTGCCTCTCGGTGGATGTTATTCACATCATTGTCTATACTTCTGTAGAAAGTGTTGAGCATAAATCTCCCAGAGGATCAGCAGTTTGTCACATACTCAAAGCACCAACAATCATCCCACAGTCACATCATAACTAACACAGAAATGAGATTTTCTAACATGTTCTGAACAGACATTGAATCTCTATGTCTTTATGCTGGCAGGTGATGTGGCTCAGTGAGCAGGAGTGGTATAGTTTTTTCACTACAGTATACACAATAAATGTGTTTACATGAATATAAATGTAATCGTCCAAAAAACAAGGTTAATATTCTGTTTGCAAAATATATTTCCTTTTCCGACTGTCAGGGTTAAAGATGAGTTTAAGTGAGGGTTAGAGATGTGTTTAAATCAGTTGATAACGGGCAGTGATAAGGTTAGACAGTGTTTGTTTTCCTGTGTTCGGGGCAAGAGTGTGAGACACAGTCATGTTAACTGTCTAGTGGAAGGTCAGAGGTCACTTACAGGGCCATGAAGGTCAGTGTTGAGCAGCATTACTGCACACGTAAGGCAATGAACTCCATCTGAAAAAAAAAGGAACGGTCAGTCGGTCACACATACAAATACTTTTGATGTCACACATGCATTCATCTGTACATCAGGCCAAAGTCTAATTCCACTGCCATGGCAACAGTCTTAGCAACAGAGAGGCTTTTTCGCTTTTTACCCATTTATTGGTCAGCTGTTTCTAAGATGGTTGCTATGAAGAAAATATAACATTGTGATAGAACATCTTAAAAGGTTTCACTTGATTTAGTTCATGACCCTGATGAAAAAGAGGAGCCTATTGATTCAGTGATGAGAGGCTGACCGTGTTCCATATTTAAGTCATGTGAAATAGAAATGTTGTGCTGAAGTGTGATGGTACCTTGTGTGGTGATGATGTCGGGGTTACACTGATAGTAGCGGTCAGAGAAATGAATTAACACCCGCTCTCTCTCCTGAGTTTCACCAATCAGTGAGAACGCTCTCAGAAAACATCTGCACCAGAGAAATGAAAACCTCAATATAACACAAGCATCATGTGACAAACGCTAGTCAAGAGCTTGGCTTGTTTGTGGCTCTTTATGAGTCTTCAGACACGACACATCCAACAAATCAACAGAAAATTCCAATTACATTATGTGAAAATATACACTAATATTCCTCACACAAAACTGAGTATGTTTATTAAAAATGATTTGCATATAAGCATTTAAACACCTAATAACAGAGCATAGATGAACAGATCATTGAAACACACAATTGAGACAGAACTTATACCTGAGAGATTGGTCCAATGTCATGCCTGTAAACTGGAAGAATGTGAGGTACTCCTCTGCCACCATCTTACTGAAGTCATTGCTGTCAACACAATCAGAGGATTTATTATTACCATACCATCATACAAGTAGCAAATAGTTCCAGCTTTTCAGATCCTGATGACCATATTTCACAATGAAACATCCATTTTATACATGTGACACAGAAAAACAGCAGAAGAGTGAGCAGGGCTCCAGACTGCCACCAAATGGTCACAGTTTGCGACTAAAATTTGAGAATGTGCAACTAAAGTTTACATCCAGTCGCACATGTGCAACGAGTAAATTCCCCCCCTGTTTGTTTGTTTCCCACGTCAAACGTGGAAGGGTCGCGTCAATGAATCCAGAATCTCTGGCAGGCCAAAGAGTGTGAGAAGGATAGGGAATGGCCACTGTAAGTGACTAATGTGTGAAGGGGGAGGGTCCTAGAGATAATCGAGCACACATAAAACATCTGTGGGAAGGAGACAGATATCCCAACCTGCTACGTGCGTCTGAAGTGAACAATGAGTGAGCGAACCCAGGGCTTGAGAGACATCGCTGAAATATTTCAAATCCGTTCACAGCAAGAACGAACGACAGGCGAATGTTTTGTTAAGTTTTATTTGACGTTACATGTTGTTAACATGAGGAAAATTGTCCTTAATACCCAATAAAATAATTTTAAGAACATAACACGAAGCCTTCCATTTTGCTTTAATGTGTAACACTGTAAACAATTAAATGACATACTTTTGGAGAAGCACAATTTCTGTTGGTTCAAATGACAGTCTCTCTATTTAGCACCAATCAATCAGGAAGCTGTCGACTCCTTTTAAATAAGCAGAACCAAATCTGCTGTCATCAACTTATTTGTCAGTATCGGTAATACAGTTATTTTGGGGAAATTGTGAATAAAAGCATTGCTGACTGATTTAAGGTGTGGCCCTAAATTTCTTGCTTCTGCTCCTAAAAATGTCAGTCAGGGGCTACAGTGCTCCCAATAAAAAAAGTTAATCTGAAACCCTGGTGAGACAGTATGTGGTAAACATCATATGTGTTCTGATTGGCTGTGACTGGGTCACGTTGCTTTGAACTCAAAAACTATGATTGACGATGACGTCACGAATATGTTCATTGGTTTGTGACATCACCAAATGCCACAGTTTGTAGCTTTTAATTTTTTTATTAATTCACCATTCTAATCTGATGTTAACAGTTCTTTTTTTTAATGAAATAAAAAAATAATCTGTTTGCATGCATTGAACTGAGAATCTTATAAAATCGATAGCTTGAGAATCGAAATTGAATAGGAACATCTGAATTGATACCCAGCCCTAGACCCATCCTCTATTAGCTCAATCACTGTGGGCATTGTTAGTAAGCTGCTGACAATCACCCACAGCGACAAGCCCAACCACTCTTAATGTAAGATTTCTTTCTATTTCTTAGTCAAATCTGCTTTCAGCCAATTTGTCAACAGCTTTAAAGAGAACACTCTTAACTAAAAATTTTACTGATATTTAGACAAACTCTAAGTGGTAAGAATGTTTTGTAAACATGGGCCCAAGTTACTTCTGCATGTGTACATTTTTAAATCGGCAAAGCGTTTTAAGTTGACGGGCGACATCTATGTTTTGGGCATTTACTCTTGAACAGATATTTAAGAGCTTGGTACGTATGTGTAAAAGGTCAAGATATTATATGTTCAAACTCTTCATTCAGAACAACTTTGACGCTAGAAACACTGCTGTCAATCAAACTATTCAAGATTATTTAAAGGGGTCATATGTCGTAAAGATGTGTTTTTCTGTGTTCTTGGTGTGTTACAAGTTGCCCATGCATGTATTAGACACGTTAAATTTAAAAAATAAAAGTGTGGGAGCAAAAGATCCATTCTATGTAAAAGCGAATGCTCACCCAGACCTGCCTGAAAAACCTGGTGTAAACACACCCCCACAAATCTACATCAGTTGGTGGTCTGATTTGACTAAGACCGCCCAAATGTAGACACAAGTAAGGCGGTGCACCTGTCAGTACAATTGAATAGGAACCTGATGTTCAAAATATGGTCAGAGGCGTTACATTTCCTTCACACGCTTGCAGTATTCAACCAATCACTACACACTGATGAGCAGTCTCAACTAAGACCTTTGTGTGTTTGTTTGTGTGTGTATTAGTTAGCATGCTTAATAGAGTTAATGTGTCTGTCTTTAGTGGAAGATGTCTGATAGAAAACCAAGAGTTACAATTTAAATTTAGGTTTGAAAAGACCAATATATTCAGAAAATGGCTGCAGTTCTTTGAAGATTTTGCTTTGAATACATTTTTAAATATTATAACTTTTTCTTTAAAAATCCGAAAGATTACAAATTCCTTTGAGGTATTAGTTTTCACAGTTATGAAACATCATTAATATAATTACTTGTATTCATAAAACAATGTGTGTGCATGTGTGTGTAAACATGTTTTCTCTATTTGAAGTAATATTCCTGTCATGTCTTCATCTGTGCATCTACAAGTGGTGTAACAATACTTCGTACTACGATATTTCGCGATGCAAAAATGTCATGATGACCATCGAAGAGAGATGGGGATATTTTACGATATGATGTTTAATTATATTCGTTGAGCGGTCAAGGCGTTACCTACAGCGCGTCACGTGTGCTTAGCTCACATATGCGATAGAGAGAGAAGTCTCTGGGAGAAGAGAAGCAAAAGACACAATCTGTGTCTCCACATGATTTAAACAGTGTCTTATTTTCCCTCACGATCACCATGAAAAAAAGCAAACTTGAAGCGTAACTGCTGTCCAGTCACCCCGAAACTCATTACAAAGGCAGCACAAACATGTTAATTTATCTGCTAACGTGAGCTGCTGCATAAAGTTATATGCAACATGAAGCCAAAAGAAACCAGCGCTGTACCGATTAGAGAAGCGATGAAGTGAGTCGTGCTGTATATTAAAAGATTGAATGACATGCTTAAAATCAAACAAAGTATGTGATTTGCATGATTGAAGAAATGTAACACAGTTTATGTAATATGTCTTTTTGAAAGATATTTCTCATTCATAAATGTCTCAAGCAAAGACAGCGGACATTCACATAGACATGAACCAATAGCAGTGTTTCCCCTATGTTTACAGCTTTTGGGGGGGGGATAATATGATAATATTATTCCTACGAATAATATGAAAAGGTTAAGCACCAAGCACAGTGAGAGTAACACAGTAACAAATTATTACATTGCCACAAAGAGAGCTGGCACAGCCAAGCTAAAATAGAGGGAAACACAGATGAGGAACAGGTGAGGGTAAATAACTAAACAAGGAGGCTCAACAGGGTACCAGACGAGATAAAGGACAAAATACAGCAGGAAAGTAAAACACCAACCAAAAAATTAAATAAAAGGTTTACTTTTTCAAATAAATCATATTTAATCAATTGAGCACAGTTGAATATGTATATAAAAACATCTAACGTTTTATCAGGCCATTAATTAATTTATTTATTTATATTCAGATACCCACAATTTGTAGGCACTTGTGCTAAAGCCAAGCATTAGTGGACTATTTTAATAAAACTACTGACAACTAAATGTCACAACTGAAAATAATTTAACTTGAGCAGAAGTACTTACAAAGTTACTAACAAGTAGCATTTTCATTCCATTCATACTAGAAATAATTCTAAATAATCCCAGATTAAAACATGATTCATTATGAAATGCTCTTAACATGCTAATTATTAATGCTATTGATATTATTAATATCATTAATGCTAAATGTAGATACAAGACGCTATGGTTTATAATGTCACAAACCTATTTAGCAAACAGTAAACTGACTGACAGCCTAAAATACTTCATTACTGCTGCATTTCGTTTACTTAAGCGTTACAGTAAAAGTGTCCATTAATTTACCTGATCTTGGTGTCTGCAGGTCTCTATATGCGACGCGTCTTTGGCGGGAGATGCAGCATTTACGGAGCAGAAAGGGTTCAAATGAAATGCGTTTGGCACTATATGAAGATATTAAAGATATCGGCCAAATATAGTCAACATAAATTTCCCTGAGTGTGTACAGCTCAGTTGTGTAGACGCGCTGCTCCATTTAAACTACAGAAATAGTCTGATGATGTAAAGGGTTCATTATGTCCCGCGGTCTGAACGGAACGAAGCCAAGCTAGGCGAAAACCTGTCATCCGGTGGTGACTGGACTGTTGCTGCTTGTCAGGGGCAGGGCGTGCGTCCTTTCTTTACTTAGCCATTTTCACCACCCTGGGAGCGTTTTGAACGCAAATATTTGTATCTGCTTGCTTTTCCGATGTTTGACACGAAATATTGTCGGACAGGCGCTCTCTTTCCACTGGTCGGAGTGTGTTTACCTGTGTGTGAGCGGAGCGCACGTGTCTGTGTGTGCGCACGCATCAGAGTGGAACTCGATACGGAGACCAAAGGAGAATTGTAAACGTAGAGTCTGAAATGACATGTCGCCGTATAAATAAGATAAAGACCAAAATGCTATTTAGTTTGTTTAATAAAATAAAAAGGTATAAACATGTTCTGTAGGAAAGGTAACCTTAAACGCTCTTCTCTACTCCTGTGATCTGGCGCTATACATCAAATAAGATTAACTTGACCTTCAAGGGGGGCAGGTGGTGCCGTTGGCGGGGCGGAGCGCCCCCCTAAGGTAATGGTAGGGGAAACACTGAATAGAGTTTGAGTGTGAGCTCTGTCAGAGCGTTTCATTGGTTGAATGTACTGAACGAACAAGTCATAGAGTCAAAATGACACTGAATGAACTGCTACATGTTGTTCATGGTCTAATATTCTCTGTGTTACAACAATGCATATCCAGTAGTTACTCAACCTTTCTGAAAAATAAAGGTAATGGCCTGGTTTCATTTAATTCTTAGGTAAAGTAAATTGTCGAAGCAGTTACATCTTTGTATGAACATTTTATTACACCATTTAAATGAGTTAAACCAGATTGATTTTAGTAGACTAAATATAATTTAGATTTTGTTGACTAAAACTAAAATGATGGGGAAGACTAAAATATGATTAAAACTAAATTGCATTTTAGTCTTTAAGACTATGACTAAACCTAAATCAAATTTGTCACAATTGACACTCAGTGACAAACCCGCAGTACAGAAGGTTCAGTTAAGCCTTAAATTGTTAAAAATCTTTATTAAGTTGTATGTGGAACAAAAAAAGTTACAGAAATTGTTCATATTTTAGTTATTTGTTTTTATGTTTCATTTTATAATTTTGTTCAAAATATCGAGATGTTTATCTTATCGTGAAGCCAGCATCCAGATATGTACCGAATGGTGAGCTGAGTGTATCGTTACACCCCTAGCATCAAGCATATCCTCCATTGTGGATTTGTTATGGAGTTAATCCTGGATTTGGGTCAGCCGAGGCCGCAACAACAAATATGTCTTAAAGGTCCTAAAGTACTTGAACCCCTATGATTGCTGCTTACAGCTATATATGATGAGTTCAGATGCAAAAGCCTCTAAGTGCTGTTTGAAGTTTTCTTCTAAAATGAGCGTCTTAACAGGCTCCTAATGTTTAGGTTCAGTGATTTCACTTTAATGGCAATGAATCCATCCTCTTTGCCATTAAAGTGACACATCTTAAAATAAACATCAGTCTGGTAAAAATAATCATTTTAGAGTCAGATGTCAGAGATTTTAATGTCAGACTGCATTTTAACTCTTCATATATAGTTATATTTGGCCAACAGCAAACCACACCCCAAAACATCCTGTGAAAACTTTCACATATGTCCGTTAAAATCTTTAGTAAGAGCACTCCCTCTCTCTGGACCTTTAACTTTTGGTTTTGCGTTTATTCATGGCCGACTAAAAACACACTTATGATTACTTCAGTCTCTGTCTAAGGATACGTTTCTGTTTACTGTGCAAATAAACCTTTTTGTGTGTGCATATTTCTCAAGCCCCACAGATACAATCTGCCATGAGTGTTTCTCATTCCTCTCTATCTGCACTTTCAACAGTGAACCTTCAAAGCCCAGAGGATCCTCTAGCACAGAAATATATCTCCATGCCATGTTTAAAGCCTGAGTTCTTCAGAGGGTTAAGCAGCTGACTTACGGTCAGAAACAGATCATGAAACCCAAAATATGCTGAGTTTTCATCTTTAAGTATTTCCCTGTGACAAAGAAAATGATTGTACAATACCATATAGGGTTGAGCGCTGTGTTTAAAAAAATGACTGCGATATCTGATAATATCAGGTCTATTCGATTTCATGCAATGTTGCTCATACGATCGGCCACCCTTCCCTTCAGATATTGCTCTGTCAGGTCAGGATTGCACAGACTGATGTAAACCTGCTTTGTGCTGACATCACGTCTTGTCTGGTTCGTGTGTACGACAGTTATGATGTACTCACTTCTTGCCCAGATGTTTGGCGACATCTGAGCGACGAAAGCCCTCCAGGTTGTAGAGACGTCTGGCCAGGCGCTGGGCGGCTTCTTGGTCGCTGCGACTGCCGTTGTGGAGAACATCTGTGTCTTTAACACATTCTCCTCCATCCATGACCGAGTCACAGTCCGTCAGCGGGTCCTTCAGCCCTGCATCGCTGCTGTATGACACAAGAGAGATCTGGATCAGTCTCCAGAGATATCAGGAATGGATCAATACAGATTGGATTAGAAATTAATACTACAGTCAAACAGCAGCTGCAGTTACCATTATAAAAATAAACACCAGAGCAGCAACAAATACCATGGCACTACCTAATAGTATTACCATGTAATTCTTGCTTTGTACACATGTGCACGTATACTCCGCAAACTCACTTTAGATGAATAAATGAATTAAGGATGTGCAGAAAGAAGTGTGTATCTTATATATTGAACACTCCAGGTACCTTTGTCATTACCTGTGCTAGGTAAATTACTCTGAAAAAAGTAATGAATTACTAGTTACTAATGACATATTCAATAGTGTAATTAGATTACAGACAAATGACTCTCTCCAAAAAGTATTTAATTACTTCTTACTAATGACTTTCTATATCCTACAACAACCTTGATCAGTTCAGTGATTCAAGGAAAGACATGAAATAGCTTTTTGTTTCATTCAAATAAATAATAAATAACTACATAAATTATTTTTATTAACTGACCAAAATACACAAATGTCAGGATACATAAATCACACCCTTTAAAGTTAGACTTATCATATTGATGTCATTTCCACTATTGAATATTTTAAACAGTATTTAGTAGGGGTGGGAATCGTTTGGTCCCTCACGGTCGATTCGGAATCTATTCTTTAGAGTCACGATTTCATACAGAATCGATTCTGGACGTACTAATTAGCATACAGAAAACGTCATAATGTCGCATTTCCGCTCCGAGTCAGACTAGTGTTGGCACTTTCGCTTCTAGTCTTTGAACTGTCATATATTGTATTTTAATACAACCAAGTGCCCATTCTCATTTCCATTGTCTGTTGACAGACATAAAACAAGTGTATAATAGTAAAACAAATTATTCGCTTCCGCCTTTTTGTTTTCCGATGACATCACGTTATTATATTTACTTATAACATTTAAAATTGATTTTTTTAATTTGTGAATCGATATGAATTGCCAAAAGTCTGAATCGTGATTCACATGTGAATCGATTTTTACTCCCATCCCTAGTATTAAGTTCAATTACATCAGTAGTAATTGTAATTAAATGACAGAAAAAATAAAAGTAATCCCTTACTTTACTTTTCAAGGGAAAAGTAATTCAATTATAGTACCTAATTACTTAGTAACTAGTTACACCCAACACTGATCATTATTTGGGTTAAATGATCTGAACGACAGCAGTCCAGATCTGAAGTTAAGGTTCGCGATCCGAGCGCTCATTTAGAACCACATGTGATCAAAACCCAGATCACTTTGATTATTTTGTCACACACACACACAGAAGACTGAACAACAGCGCCATCTGCTGACAGTCTAAACAAACTACAGTCTCAAATGTTTAGTCAATAAAGGTGCACTCTGTTGTGAAGAAATGAGGATTACAACAAGATTCCAGTCAGACACTCAATCTATAAATCCTCATCACTGACTGCTCACAGCACATTACTTCTGCGTATCTATGATTGTGTACAGATATCATATCACACATACTTCATCTAAAAGTATTAACACATATTTCAAACGCCTACACAGAGCTACTTCAGTCATACATCAAAGCATATCATCTTAAAGTGATGTTACTCACGACGATCACAAAACAACATATATTTACCACCATTAAATCTGTTACTTAAGTGTATTGTTCTTTGACACAACAGGTTTATTAAACAGCGCTTCAAAGGCTAATGTGTAGGGTGTGTGTGCATAAATGCAGATTATGAGGCGCATCAGACGAAACAACATGTTCAATATGATGCTAATAAAGAACAAGACCAAATACATTATTCAAGCTAAATACACTAAAATACAAGAAAGAAAATAAGATCACAAACACACAATTATGTGTTTGAATGGAAGTCAATATGTGAACACACTCCTCATGTCTGGTATCCAGACCACTTTCATATCTTATCAGTTTAACATCAAATAAATAAACGCAGAATGACGCATGTTGTATAAAATATTGCCATTTGTTTAAGATCACATGTTGAACACAAACATCAGTGTGTTTCTGGCCTTAGAGCACAAATGCATGATGGGTTAACAGTCAATCTTCACTGTCAGGTTGATATCTGGCTACACATGACAGTCATATTTAGATTCTTTAAACACCTGATAAAAAACTTACTTATAAACATATGAGATGAACAGCTAACAATGCACAAGAATCTTTTGCGTTTTGGACACGAAACTAGGTGAATGACACAACTTACATTACACACATTATACAAGATTTCAGCACTATATTCTTTTATAACGACACGCGTCTAAACTCAATGTTACCAAACGATCACGAAGTATGAGAAAATAACCAAAGAAACAACAGTCTGCACGAGCACATCTGTGACTCGCGCGAGTGCTCCGCGGTAACGCGACGCGTCGCGACAGATTGCACACCGACCAACGTTTTCTCAACGAAAGAATTGTTCGCGCGCGTGCAGCGCTTGCGTCGCGTTGAGCGCGTAAAGTGAGCTTTAATAGTGTCTTTGTTTACCTGCAGATTTCACGTCCAGAACGCAAAATCCTCACGCGGCACGTTTAGTCGCATCCCGACAGCGATGATTCCGCCACAGACGCGCCGTTAAAGTTCAGACAGAGACGGCAGTTAACATGACGAGATTTAAAACTCAAACATGACGAGATTTAAAGTTGAGCGCGCGGGACAAAAGCTCTAAACTACTGACAGAAAACTCCCTCACACTGAAGAACTGAGGGCGTGTTCTCAATGCTATCAAGCACACTACACCTACTAAGAATGCAGTAAGCACGTGATTCCAAAAATGACGCAAAACTTTGATTGTAAAAGTTTATTATACATTCGGAGAGTTTCTAGACATTATTACACATCTACATGTGCTTTACATCGTAGTTTCGCTGACAATTAAATAAAAGTATTTCATGTGATACACAGTGAAAGAATGCCATTTGCTTTCATTTAAAACAGTCTCTCTCTCTCTCACTTTCACTCACTCTCTCTCTCTCTCTCTCTCTCTCTCTCTCTCTCTCTCTCTCACCCTCTCTCTCTCTCTCTCTCCCTCTCACCCTCTCACCCTCTCTCTCTCTCTCTCTCCCTCTCACCCTCTCTCTCTCTCTCTCACCCTCTCTCTCTCTCTCTCTCTCTCTCTCTCACCCTCTCACCCTCTCTCTCTCTCTCTCTCTCTCTCTCCCTCTCACCCTCTCTCTCTCTCTCACCCTCTCTCTCTCTCTCTCTCTCTCTCTATCTGCGCATGCGTGAGTGTTGTGGAGCGTGGAGTTTGGAGAGTGAATGGTAAAAACTTAATCTCTCTTTCAGTTTATTTTTCTTATTTCTTTTTGGCTAAACTTTAATACATTATATATATATATTTATTTGTTCTTTTTTGAAGCCGCTCGCGGCTTTTGGTCGCGTGTGGTATGGCGTCTAATTCAGTTCAGGCCCCCTCGCAAATATCGATGGGGAATGGGTGCAGGTGTGTGACTGAACAAGGTGTTAGTGTGGAGGATGTGCTCGTGGTGGTGGGAGAGTGGATCGGTTTTGATAATATTCTCTCAGCATCACGAATGAATAAGGCAATTGTGGTGTTTGTGAAAACAGAACAACTAGTGAATCAACTAACTGAAAACGGTATTTGGATTAAGGAAGCGTTTGTGCCCATGACTCCTTTAGTGGCTCCAACAACAAAAATTACTGTATCGAATGTTCCACCTTTCATTTCAAACGATGCGATTGCAAAAGAGTTAACTCGATACGGAAAAATTGCAAGTCCGTTTAGAATGATCCCGTTGGGTTGTAAAACACGTCTCTTAAACATGTGTTGTCTTTCAGAAGACAAGTGTTAATGTTTCTGACTTCACCGGAGCGTAGTTTAGAGATTTCTTTCCGTGTGAGTCATGAAGAAACTTCATACATCTTGTATGCAAGCACTGAAAATTTTAAGTGTTTAAAATGTGGAGATTTAGGCCACAAAAGTTTCGCTTGTCCACAAAAGAAAGAGGAAAGTGAACGGACAAAACAACCTAAAGACAAGCAAAGAGAAGGGCCGCACTGAGATGACAATAGACAATAATAGTTTTTATTTTTTAACATTTATGCTCCTAATATAGGCAGTGAACGAAGTGTTTTTATTGGTAAACTTTCTGAAGAATTGTTAAAATGTCCTCAAAATAACATTGTTGTGATAGGCGGCGATTTCAATTGTACTGTGGATTATAAATTAGATAGAAACCATGAGGAACCTCATTCTGGTTCAGCGGCGGTTTTTAAATCTTTAATTAAAAGACACAATCTGGAAGATTTGTGGAGAAAGGCTTATCCTCAGGTTGAACAGTACACTTGGTTGAAAATGAATTCAAATAAGGTCTCTGCTGCGAGACTGGATCGTTTTTATGTTGAAAAGGGTAATTTAGGAAGATTTTATGGTATTGGCATCTCACCAACATCTATGTCAGATCACCATTTTGTTTCTATGTCTATGTCGGTTCTGTCGACTAAACCCTATCAAGCACACTGGCACTTTAATAGCAGATTATTGCATGATCACATCTTTGTGCACTCTTTTGATCTCTTGTGGAAGTCTTGGAGAGAAGAGAGATTTAGTTATACATCTTTAAATCAGTGGTGGGACTTGGGAAAGGTGCAAATAAAAAACTTTTGCCAACAATACACTGCACATAATACAGAAAATTTAAAGATGAAAATGAAGATATTGGAGCAAGAGATTCAGCAGCATAGCTACATCAAAGGAGGTGGACTTTTGTCAGCTGACATTATTAAAGCAAATAAAAGCCTTTTGAAGGATTTACTGGATGAACAGGAGAAGGAAACTCTTGTGAGAACAAGATACGTTAAGCACAACGAAATGGACGCTCCAACTGCCTTTTTCTTTGGATTAGAGAAAAAGCCAAAAGAGCAGACATTTTTCCATAAACTGAAACTTCCTAGTGGCAGCGAAACTACTGACCAGCGAGAAATTATAGCTTCTGCTATTTCTTTCTACGAGAACCTCTATCAGTCAGAACACTGTGAGGAAGGAGCAGTTGAAGAACTTCTTCTAGATCTTCCACAGATATCAACGACTGAGAGGAAGGAGCTGGAGGGTTTTCCGAGTTTCTCTGAGCTGTCCAGTGCTGTGCTGGGGCTGAACAGTGGGAAATCCCCTGGACTGGATGGTCTGTCTGCGGAGTTCTACAAAGGTTTTTGGAATGTGCTTGGACAAGATTTGTATCATGTCTTCCTGGAGTCCTTTAACCAAGGCATCTTACCCTTGAGCTGTCGAAGAGCGGTGTTGACACTAATACCCAAAAAAGGGGATCTTGGACACTTGAGGAATTGGCGTCCTGTCTCATTATTGTGTACTGATTTTAAAATACTGTCAAAAGCTATAACTAATAGGCTGAAGAAATATATAACAAATATAATTCATGAGGATCAGTCATACTGTATCCCCAAAAGAACAATTTTCGACAACCTATTTTTGTTAAGAGACATTATTACAGCTGCCAAAACACATCAAATTGACATTGGACTTTTATCTTTAGAACAAGAAAAAGCGTTTGACAGAGTGGACCATTTATATTTACTGAAGACTTTGAAGGCTTTTGGCTTTGGTCCACAATTTATCTCCTGTGTTAAATTGCTATATAATGAAACATCTAGTATGCTGCTATATAATGAAACATCTAGTATGCTGAGAATGAATAGTTGTTTGACTAGACCTTTCGCAGTAAATAGAGGCATACGGCAAGGATGTCCTCTTTCTGGACTTTTGTACTCAATATCCATTGAACCTTTTCTGTCATCTTTAAGGAAGCGCTGGCATGGACTGGTTGTTCCTAGGTTTCCACAAATTCCATCTGTGAAACTTACAGCATATGCAGATGATGTGACTGTATGTATCAGAAACACTGATGATGTATCTGCTTTGATTTATAGCTTAGGAATCTTTCAAAAGGCAACATCTGCTCAAATTAATTGGGATAAGTGTACATCCCTGTTACTGGGTGAGTGGCAAAATATAGACCCTCCTCAGCTCCCGCAACAGTGTAAATGGATTAAGGATGGTTTTAAGGTTCTTGGGGTATATTTGGGAACTGACTCTTACATGGAAAATAATTGGGAAGGTCTAGCTGATAAAGTAACAGGGAGAATACAAAAGTGGAGGTGGATTCTTCCAAAGTTGTCTTATAGAGGTAGGTGTTTAATAGTCAATAACTTGGCAGCCTCAATGTTGTGGCACCGGTTTACAGTGCTGGACCCTCCTGAAGAGCTACTTGTTACAGTTCAAAAAAGTTTTGTTAATTTTTTCTGGGATGGTTTTCATTGGCTTCCTCCCGGAGTCTTATATCTCCCTGTGATTGAAGGAGGACAAGGACTCATTAATTTGGAAGCAAGAATTAAAACATTGAGACTTCAAGCATTACAGAAATTGCTATACTTTTCAGATAAGATTCCTTGGATTGCATATAGCTTGTCTATTTTACAAGATATAGGAGGAATCAGAATGGATAAGCAGTTGTTCTTAATTGAAAAATAATTTGTCTCGAAAGTTACTTGTTCTCTTTTAAAGTTCTATGAGTCTGTGTTCAAAGCTTGGAAATTGTTAAAGAAGGATAGAAAAGAGAGTGAACATTATGGTGTTTTAGAACCATTGTTCTTTAATCCTTTTTTTAAAACAAACGCGTCAATGTCAAGTACAGTAGTTGATAAGTTTTAAAAAACTGGAATAGCTACTGTAATGGACTTAATTGACTCTACAAAAGGTCAATGGCATTCTAATGGATCAATAGCTGACCAAGTCGGGCTTAGATCAGAAAGATACGTTGAAGGGTTAATGGAGGATCTCAAAAAATCTTTTCCTCAATCTTTCTTGAGCTCTGTAAATATGTTTTTGGAAAATGGTGAGAATTCTCTGACCTTTCCAGATCTTTGGGTAGGAACAGGATTTGAATTGTATGAGGTTTTAAATAGTACTTTGCTATTAAAGGGATTCAAAGATGAATCGTTTCAGAACGTGGAAAAAAAAATGTTGTATGGAATGTGTGTGAAATCTTTGTTTCATGCTCAATTGAAAGGACGTGCTGATACCAAATGGAGAGAATATTTATCAATTTCTTCAGAATTAACTCCATCATGGAGGTGTTTGTATAAACCCCCCATTCCTAAGAGATCTGGGGATCTTGAATGGAGAATACTTCATTGTGTTGTTGCAACAAATAGTTTTGTGTCAAAATGTAATGTAGCGGTTTCATGCATATGTCCTTTCTGTAATGTTTCTGATACAGTTTTTCATTGATTCTTTGATTGTTTTAGATTAACTCCTTTGTTTGAACTGTTGGAAATAATATTTACTGAACTTGGGTTTATGTTTACCAAAAACCTGTTTATTTTGGGCTTGAAATACAAGAAGGAATGGAAAGCACAGTGCACGCTGGGGAATTTTTTGCTAGGGCAGGCAAAGTTGGCAATTTTAAAGTCCCATACATGCAAAAATGAGGGGGGAAATATTGATTTGGTGGGCATGTTCAAATCATTAGTAAAGTACTGGGTTGCTGTAGAATATGCATATTCTAAATTAACAAATAACATGGTTTTTTTTTATGCAAGGTGGAGTGTGAAAAATGCTCTTGTGGTGAGGGATGTCTTTGGAGAGTTATGGTTTAATTGGTAAAATTGTGATTTTGAGATTATTATTATCATTTTTATTTATTATTATTTATTTTTGTTTTTGTGTGGTGTAAATAATTGTTTTAAACTAGTTGTTTGATTAAAAGAGGTTTAAAAGTAAAAAAAAAGTATCTCTCTCTCTCTCTCTCTCTCTCTCACCCTCTCTCTCTCTCTCTCTCTCACCCTCTCTCTCTCTCTCTCACCCTCTCTCTCTCTCTCTCACCCTCTCTCTCTCTCTCTCACCCTCTCTCTCTCTCTCTCTCTCTCTCACCCTCTCTCTCTCTCTCTCACCCTCTCTCTCTCTCTATCTCTCACCCTCTCTCTCTCTCTCTCTCTCACCCTCTCTCTCTCTCTCTCTCTCTCACCCTCTCTCTCTCTCTCTCTCTCTCTCTCTGTGCATGCTGGGAGCGTTTGGGGTGTGTGGAGTGTTTCGTGGTGAGAGAGGGTGACCGTAGTCCTATTTCCTTTATTTTCATCTTCTGAAAAATTGGTTAAAACATATAAATATATAGGAAAAAAAAAAAAAGGTTGGGTTAGGTTAGTTTGAGTGGTTTGTGGGCCTTTGGGACGGTGCTGGGATGGCGTCGGTCTCAAACAGCGGAGAGCCACCGACACGTGTGTCTTTGAGCAATGGAATCAGGTGTGTTCCTGCGCCCGGCGTGGAGGTGGAAAACGTGTTAATGGCCGTTGGAGAACAGATCGGATTTGAAAACATTTCTTCGGCATCGAGAATGAACAAGGCAGTTGTGGTTTTTGTAAAGGAAGAAGAGTTAGCTAATCGGCTAGTTGTCAGCGGAATTGCGGTAAGTGGCGTTTTTATTAATGTTTCCCCGCTGGTTGCGCCGACAACACGTATAACTATCGCAAACGTGCCGCCATTCATTCGTGATGATGAAATTGAGCGGGGATTAGTTTGTTATGGGAAGTTTGCGAGCGCAATCAAAATGGTTCCACTTCGCTGTAGAAATGCAGCATTAAAGCATGTTATGTCGTTTAGGCGGCAGGTGTTCATGTTTTTGAATGAGCCAGAGTTGGATGTTTCGTTCAGAGTTTGGCATGAAGGTAAGGCGTACATGATTTATGCAAACTCTGGAAGTATGAGATGTTTTGAGTGTGGAGATGTGGGACATAAAAGGATGGCGTGCCCACATAAAGCCCAGAACGATGAAGAAGTCGCGGGTCCTAGTGAAGCTGCTAATACAGGAAATAGACATGATACTGTATTACATTTGAACACTGAAGAATCAAGTGATGGTCAAGCTCAAAGTATAACTCAAACGGATGATGTTGTTAACGATGTTGTTAACGATATTGTTAATGATGATGGTGATGAGAATGAGGTTGAGAAAGATGAGGAATATGTCTTGTCTGAACAAAGTAAAAAGGCTGAGATTAATGAAAGTGTAGATGATGAAGTGGCAGGGACATCTGAATGTGTTGTAATGTCTGAGGATGAAGAGATAGGAGATGATGACTCAGTTTCTGACATGTTTGAAATAGGTTCACAGGTCTTAGATGACACGTACACATTGCAGGAAATTGATAAGTTTTTAGATGTAACGTTTGGAAAAACAGTGAAGGTAAAAGATTCTTTTCCGGATATAGACAAATTCATTGGGTCAGTGGGATTGCTACTGAAAACGGCCAGTTACGAGGCATTCAATATAAAAAAGAGATTTCGTTTGAAAAAAATGGTAACAAATTTAAGAAAGGAAAAAAAGCGTGCTTTGGAAGGAAAATAGTAAAAAAAAAAAAATGCACATGGTGATTTCTAAACTTTGTGAGTTACATTTGTTCCTGTCCTGTCTCTTTCCTTTCCTCCTTATTATGGGGTATTTGAGGGAGGGGGTCTTTAAATATAAATGGAGGTAGAGATAGGAATAAGTTAGCTATGGTCTCTAGTTTTTTCAAAATTAATCGTGTTGATGTGGTTTTGTTACAAGAAACCCAATACGAATAACGATAATGAAAATGAATGGAACAGGTGGTGGGAGGGAAAGCTCATTTTAAGTCATGGGACAAACAATAGTGCAGGAGTAGCAATTCTATTTTCTAAGAATATTAATGTTCAAATTTTAAGTGTAAATGAGGTTGTAAAAGGTAGAATGTTGTTAACTAAAATAGAGATTGATAAAATGGTATTTATTTTAATGAATGTTTATGCCCCAAATAATGGGGTTGAAAGGATGGATTTTTTTATGGAAATGAGAAAAGAAATTCGGACACTTAATAGTAATGAATGTATAGTTTTGGGAGGAGATTGGAATTGCACCACAGATTTTACAATTGATAGAAATGGTGAAGAGCCAGATAGTCGTTCTAGTAATGTGTTGATGAAAGTATTAAATGAATTTGATTTACTAGATGTATGGAGAATGATCAACAAAAAAGCCAGACAATATACTTGGCTTAAAGTAACGGATCAGAGAATCTGTGGTGCACGACTAGATAGATTTTATTTGGGTAAATTATGGAAAAATAGGGTGATGAATACTGCCATTTTGCCTAACGGTTTTTCAGACCATCACATGGTTATTTTTGATTTTCATTTTAAAAGTTCGTCAAAATGTATTTATTATTGGCATTTTAATGCTAAATTATTACAAGATGTTAATTTTTGTGAATTATTTGATCTGTTCTGGAAGAAATGGAAAATGAAGAAAGAATCATTTGAAAATCTCAGTCAGTGGTGGGATGTGGGCAAAGCGAACATAAGGATTTTTTGTCAGAATTATTCATCATGTACTGGATCAGTGGTAAAGGAAACTGTGGAAAGATTACAAAGAGACATTGAACTTTTAGAAAAGGAATGCTTTTATAATAATGAACTTGTGCATGATGATGCCTTAAGAAGGAAAAGGAGAGAGCTTGGGACTTTCCTACAGGAACAAGTAAAGACAGAGTTAATAAGGGCAAGATTTTGCTCTATTAAAGACATGGACACTCCAAGCACTTTCTTTTTTAATCTTGAAAAGAAAAGTACAAAACAGAAACAAATATATCATCTTCGTCGACATGATGGTTCTATAACAACAGATCCTGTAGAAATAAGGAAGTTGGCAATGGACTTCTACTCACAACTATATACTTCTGAAAACTGTGACACCGAAAGTGCTGATGATCTACTGAGTAATCTACCAAAGCTTGACAGTGAGCAGAAAAAGGCTCTGGATAGAATATTACTTTTCAAGAGCTGACAGAGGCAATGCAGCAGTTGTCCAAGGGTAGATCCCCAGGAATTGATGGATTGACTGTGGAGTTTTATCAACATTTTTGGAGTGTGTTAGGAGAAGATGTTTATGAGGTATTGTCTGAATGTTGCAAAAGTAAGAGTTTTCCGATAAGCTGCAGCAGGGCAGTACTTTCTTTACTTCCAAAAAAAGGAGATCTAGGTCTTCTCAAGAATTGGAGACCGGTGTCATTACTGTGTGTTGACTATAAAATATTTTCAAAATGCTTAGCTAATAGACTAAAGGGTTATCTAAGTTTATTGGTTCAGAAGGAACAGACATACTGCATTCCTGAAAGGACTATAATGGACAATATTTTTTTACTACGGGATGTTATGGAAATAAGTCAGTTAAACAATTATGAAATTGGTTTTCTTTCTTTAGATCAAGAGAAGGCGTTTGATGGAGTTGACCACGGTTATCTCTACAATGTTTTAAGGAATTTTGGTTTTGGGGACATATTTATTTCATATATCCAGTTGTTGTATTCAAATGCATTTGTTCTTGTGAAAGCTGGTGGTGTTTTAAGTGCACCAATACCTGTTTTTAGAGGAATCAGGCAGGGCTGTCCACTCTCAGGACAATTATATAGCCTTGTGATTGAGCCGCTGTTATGCAGGTTAAGAAGAAATCTTAATGGAGTCTTGATTCCAAATGGAGACAAAAGTTCTATGGTGTCCGTGTCGGCATATGCTGATGATGTTACGGTTTTTATTACGTGCCAAGACGATGTTACAGTTTTAACTAAGAATATTGAACAATATGAAATGGCATCCTCAGCTAGATTAAACTGGGGAAAAAGTGAGGGTTTTATTATTGGAGAGTGGACGAGAAAAGGACCCCCACAGCTTCCTGGTGGGTTGAAATGGGGTAGG